>NC_054483.1:52703430-53003430 GCF_017639515.1 Carcharodon carcharias | reverse complement strand
CGTCACTGAGCACCCCAACGTCACTGAGCACCCCAACATCACTGAGCGCCCCAAAATCACTGCACGCCCCAACATCACCATGCGCCATCACAATATTTCGTTGGGTGGATGCGCAATGATATCCGATGCCCGCCTGCAACTAATTAACAGGCCACTTAAGGCTCTTGAGGTGCCAACGGATGGTGATTTTTCGGCGCCCATGCGATCTTCTGGTCAGCGCATGGGCGCAAAGGACAGGCGGGTAGGACACATTGTATAAAGCTCATCCATGGGCAGGATAAGAGGTTCAGTGGGGTCATGAGTGTGCTCTGTCAAATATTAATTTTTTAAAGTTACTGATACTTGTCTGTGTGATCTGCAATACTTCAAAACGCATACAAGCTGCTTGGTCTGGACTCACAACATTCAGGTCAGCACTCGGCAGTGAAGAATCTGTTTTGGGCCTGCAGCTTTCAGGAAGCCTTCCTTTAGCCTGGGAATGGGAGTTGAACTCTCCACTGGAGGCATCTCCTCCGAGGAGGAAGGGAGGGCTAGAAGGGGGAGGAGGCAGCTGTGCACATTCAGCCTCCAAGGAAGCCACCTTTGAGAGGAGAGGCGCAGGCACAAGGGGTGCAGGGCCAAGAGGTAATCCAAGGTGGAAGGGGCCGCAGAAGATACCACTATCCTGCTGCCAGGGTATACAGGCTGCGAAGCAGCTACCTCAATATATCTGAGGTGCAGTGCCGAAGGAGGCTCCGTCTCCCAAGGGACACAGTCATCTATATCTGTCAGATGACTGGGCCTGAGATCTCCACGAACTGTGGGTCACAGCTGCCCTCAACTTCTATGCCTCTGGCTCCTTCCAGGGCTTGGTGGATGATCTTTGCAGTGTCTCCCAATCAGCTGCCCACACTTGTGTCAAGCAGGTCACAAACACTCTGTTCAGGCATGCATTGACCTTCACCCACTTTCTTTGGGACCAGGCAAGCCAGAGGCTTCACGGCAATTGCTGTCTTCCCCCACATCCAAGTTGCAATCGACAGTACACATGTGGCCATCAAGGCGCCAACAGGTTAGCCCAGTGCCTTCGTCAACAGGAAGGGTTTCCACTCCATGAATGTGCAGATAGTGTGTGACCACAGGATGCTGATTCTACAAGTCTGTGCCAGGAACCCAGGCAGCTCCCATGACGCCTACATCCTCAGACACTCCCAGGTGCCGGGGCTCTTCTGTGCTCCAGCTCAACTGGATGGATGGCTGCTGGGTGACAAGGACTATCCCCTCAGAAGGTGGCTCATGACACCTCTCCACCATCCAAGAACAGAAGCTGAGCAGCGGTACAATAGGAGCCACAAGGGCTGTGGTGTAGAGAGCCATTGGTCTTCTCAAAGTATGCTTCCAATGCCTGGACTGCTCAGGGGATGCACTCCAATATCCCCAGATCATGTGCTAGTGATAGTGGTTGCATGCTGCACTCTCGCTCCAATCGCTCTCCACAATCTTGGCCTGGAAAGGGGGGGACGCAGTGGACGATGAGGATGTAGATGCAGTGGCTGCGGCTGCACATGATGAGTGCAGCATTGAGTCTGAGGATGAGCACACACAGGGAAATGATGAGGGGGTAGATGCTGACCCAGGCATACGCCAGGGAAGCAGGGGCACCCAGGAGGCTTTAATCCTATGAACCTTCAGCTAGCACAACACATATGGACCTTCAGGACAAGCCTGGGCTCTAGGCTCGATACTTAATACCTGAGTGCAAAATCTGCCTGGATAGGAACATTAACTAAGGGCCTTGTTAATAAAGATGAATGTCGCACAAATCACTCATAACATTATTGGTAACCATCCACCTGCAGAAGAAAAGAGTCACCCTCAGCCATGGGCACATGTCTGAATTTAATATTATAACAAAAGGAACTTAAGAAAACAAAATGACAAAGGTGTTAAACATCACACCAACTCATAAAGACCTCATTGCGGGCCAACACAAAAGCACCAGTGATAAACCTGTGGTGTGCCTAAGATGCCTTATGTTTATGTTTTCGGGTGCTACGTCTTGGTGCTGCCCGCTCGCTGGGAGTGGCTTGTGAGACAGCCTGCTCACTCTGCTGTCCTGTTGGCCTCAATGACCTTGGTGACCGTCCTCTGGCCTGTTGAGCCTGTGCTGGCCCCACCTGGGAGGGAGCTGCCAGTTCCACAGCTGGCATCTCCCCAGTCGTTGCAGCCTCATCGGATGTCACAATCTCTGGCAGAGGGGCAGAGGGGCAGAGGAGCTGCCACCCTCCTCCGGAGCGCCCTGAGAGGAGCCCGCAGAGACGACGGGCAGCTGCTGCACCGACATGAGTTTGCTTTGGACATCCCTGCTCATTGTGGATGGATGGGCACCGAGCTGGGATACTTGGTGCCCAGACCATCTCCCACACTGGCACTGACCAGCTGAGGTCAATGTCAATATGAGGGCTTGCTGGTCAGAGCACATCCCCAAGAAACCCTGATTGGTCTCCTGGAGGAGCCTCTCCACAAGAGTCGCCACTCTCTCCATGGAGAACGCATGGCGCTCGGTCATGAGGCTCATTGCATGGTCCGTGTGGACTCCTCCAGCATGGAGGCCAAGCCAAGCATAGCCTCATGTATCTCCCCCAGATGCTCCTGCACACCCCGGCCACATTTCCTGCAGCTTTTGCATCGTGGACAACTCCAGAGGCACATCATCAGGCACCGACTGAACATATGCCTGGTCCCCTGCAGTCCTCCGACTGCTGGAGCCATGGGCACCCTCTGTCTCTGCCAGCTCCTCCAACGAGTGTGAAGTGCCCTCACCGCTGTGCCCCGGGACACTAGCCGATGTTCTAATTCCCACCAAGGCGTTAGTCTCTGCACTGGGGCCTGCCTGGCAGAGATGGTGTGACACTGGTGAGTCCAAGACTTCAGAGCCCTCAGGCCCCCTGCTGCTGCTCCTCCCGGCCCTGCTCCACTGATGCTGAAAGGAAGAACAAGGACATTGGATCAGTTAACGTGGAGACCATGTCAATGTTCATCCCTGTTCCGCAGATCATTATGCGCTCATCCTTCCATAAGCAATGGTCAAGCCATGTTGCTAACTTCAATCACAGAACACTTAGCACTGCCATGGCTGTTGGGAGAACAGTGGTGACCTCACTGCTGGGCAAACATACCTGCCCGTGGCACCCCAGCCTCACCGACACTGGTGGACCTGAGCGCATTGCGCCTCTCCAATTCTAGGGCGTCCTGCTCAAAGCGGTTGAGAATCGCCAACTGGGCCGGCCCTCCACCAGTCCTCACCCGCTCGGCAGCATTATGTGCATTCTTCTCCTGAAAAGGAGAGAAGAGCATTGATTATTGCTACTTGTACCTGAACTCTCTTCGTGGACGGCCCACCCCTACCAGAGTGGGACATTGCAGGGCTCCTCACCCTGCTGCTGCTGAACACTCACACAAAAATGCCAGGCCTGTTCCCCCCACCACCCCCTTGGCCAAATGCTGCCTACATCACATTAGGCATCACACGGTATAACCTTCCATAGCAAGGAGGCACAAGCACGTGGAGCACAGAGGACAGCAGATCGATCGGTGCCATGCCACCTTGAAGCTCCCCTCCCAGCATGTCATCACCCTGACTTTGACATGTCCTGGAGTTCCAGCACCGCGCCTAGGTGCAGCTCCTCCAGGTTGCCCCCAAAGCAGTAATGTGGGTGTCAGTGTACCACATGCTGCGGGGGCAGAACCCATTTCTTCACCAGCCTTTCAGGCTGACCTCGGCATGGGCAATATCTGCTGGCCCACCCAGGGAAGGACACATGTCGCCAATGATCAATGCAGTCACTACAGTCAGACTTGGCGGGAGGTGGGGGTAGGGGGGTGGCGCCGGGGGGAAAGCCTACCTGCTGGGTTAAGTGACCAATGCCTACATGGTACTCACCCTTCCTGAGTGCAACAGGCCATTGAAGCTCTTGCGACACTGGATCCAGGTGCACCGCACCACATCGCGGAAGCTCAACCTCCACCATCTCCTCCCAGGCACGTTTGGTCATGTGGGGTGGGGGGCCTCCTCCTCCCTCCTGGGGTACCAGGACCCCCAACCATCCTGCCACCTTATCGGGGAGGGCAGCAAGGCAATCATTGGAAAAACGAGGGGCACAGTGCCCCCCTGCCCTACCCTCCTGCCTGGCCTGCTCACCAGCAGCGCTCTAGGAAGCCCTTCCACTGGCCGTGATTCACAGCCTTTGAAAGGCTGCAGCAGCTTTTTAATAGAGGCCGGCCGGTCGCCATTGGACCCAGCGATCATTGCAGTCCTGCCGCCGCCCGCCTACTCCCGCTGTCCTCGGGAGCCACGATTCACACTCTTCAGGCCTTAATTGGCCCGCCCACATAAAATGGTGGCGCGGACCTGATTGTGGCAGGTGATCGGGTCTGTGCTTGCCTGCGCCCACTCCCACACAGACCACCCAACAAGCAGCAAATTCTGCTCAATGTCTTTAACATAATAAAACATCTCAAGGTGCTTTACGTGAGCATCATCAAATGTTATAAATATGAGGTTTATCAGATTGTTATATTTTGGGACTGTCTTTTTAATTTAGGGTAAAAGAAGGGGGTCACATGATCTGTTCTGCTGTCTGACAGGTTTAGCTCACTACCACCAGCTCTCTTGCTCTCTCTATTTTTGCTTAACTATCAAACTACTTGTCTGACATACAGGACCACATGAATAGACTCTAAAGATGTCAAGGGGTATGGAGAGAGAGTGGGAGTATGCTGTTGAGATAGATGATCAGCCATGGTCATACTGAAAGGTGGGAGAAGGCTCGAAGAGCCAAATGACTTACTCCTGCTCTCACTGTCTATGTTTCTATGTAACAGAATTTCCTCCAATTAAATATTGAGAGGACCAAATTCATTTTCTTTAGTCCCCACTTTCCAACACTGCATTCCCCAGCCATCGACCCCCATCTCTCTCCCTAACAGCTGTCTGGTGCTGAACCAAGCTGTTCACAACTCTGGTGTCATACTTTGCCCTGAGATGAGCTTCCAACCACATAACCACACCAATGCTAGGCCAGTAATCAACAGGTCTGGAACTAATACTCTGGGGCCATGAGTTCAAATCTCACTATGGCGGCTGGGAATTTAAATTCAATTAAATAAATCTGGAATTAAAAGCTAGCCTCGGTAATGATGACTAAGAAACGACTGGATTGCATTAAAAATTCACTCGGTTCACGGATGCCCCTCAGGGAAGAAAAATCTGCCATCCTTACCAGTTTGGTCTAAATGTGGATCCCAATCCTCAGCACTGAGATTTAACTGCCCTCTGAAATGACTTAGCAAGACACCCAGTTCCATCAACCCAATACAAAAAAGTTGAATAAGAATAAAACTGGATGGACCACCTGGCATCAACCTAGGCTATGAATACAACATTAAAACACATTGCCCATTTGACCTTGGAATGTCCCGCTCACTAACGTCCGGGGGACTTGTGCTGAAAATGGGAGAGCCGTCCCACAGACTAGTCAAGCAACAGCCTGACGTAGTCATCCTCACAGAATCATACTTTACAATGTCCCTGTTGCCACCATCACCATCCCTGGTTATGTCTTGCTCAATAAACTTCAGGGCAGCTATCACAGGCTTCATCAGAGGAAATAACATCATTTGAATTGTATGGTCAATTCTTTTAGTTCAAGGCTTTCAGTGTTTGGAAAATCACCGGGGCTATGTTGGAGTCCTGTGGTAAACTGGTCTAGTATATTAAGCACTGATGCTGCTGATTCCTCACACTGCGGGATAGATTGAATGATCTCGATTCCTGGAACAGAGCTTTAACCCTGGTGGTGTATATTGGGATTAATTGACAGATAATCCTGTTGGCCCCACAAAACTCTAACCTAAATGCATGATTAGCGCTCCTGACTTGTGAAGATCCATATCAAGAACAAGTCTACCCTTGGCTCTACAATTTAGTATCTATAGAAACTAGCTTTTATTTTTCCCTTTAACATATTCATTTTGGTTTCATTATTCTCCGGATATTACTCTAGTCATTTAATCTGATGCAGTTATGGGAACTGTTTTTCCCTGTGTTTATTTTCCCTTCTGTTTTATCTCCCTGCTACTCTTGCATTAACGAAAACATCTAAGAGCCAGTATTTTTCATGTTGAGAGTGCTGGACTGACGTGGAGTTTAGGATTGCCTCTGTGAACAATACCTGCCCACTGTCACGTAATCCTTTCATCTCCTTCAGCACAATGTTTCAGGACATTACCAATGCCTGCTATGTTGCCTGGAGGTGCACAAAATAGTCACGTATCACATTGAGCACACATATACTCTGTGACAGCCATAGGACATTCATGATAGGGAGAGAGAGAGACAGGCAGAATGTTTCTGCAATTCCCGAGAGTTCACAGTGATACTAAACTTACTGAAGAATGGGAACCGTGCCACTTTCATTCTGGGATGAAACTGAAGGGATCTTTGCAGTTCAGGTGGGGAATCTCACTGAGCATCTGAAATTCAAACAGGACAACCATTAATTCAAGGAAGAATTTATACAGTACATTTATACAGATAACCTCAAAACATCCCACAGCACTTTGTTACCAATTAAATATTTTTGAAGTGTAGTCACTGTTGTAAAGGGCTGGAAAGCTGGTGAAGGAGGGGAGGAGGTGGAAAGGGTAATTTTAGACATAAAGCAGTTTATGCAATATTTGGATACAGCACTCATGCAGATAACACCAACACTAGCTGTTGTATTGTAATATAAATCCACCTCCCTTTGGCATGGACACTATGGGCTGAATGACCTCCTTCTTTGCCATTATGACTCTATAATCACCTCTGCGGAGGCATGGTATCTGTCACTGGAGTAACTCCTTCGGGCAAAATGAACTGCTAAGAGTGGCTGTGTTTTCAGTCACTGCCTATCTGAACAAGCTAACAATATTGGCTAACAGCTGACCCATTGGGCTCTCTCAGGAGTCAGGAGGAGTCCATAACCCCAACTGGGAGGCCTGAGGCCAGTCTGAAGTTGTGCCTCAGGCCAATTTTCAATCATTAGAGAAAACCGATGACACTGATTATACCTCCACAGGCTGCCCACCCACCTCCAAAAATGAATTTTAGGCCACTTGCCTCATTGATAGTGCTAGTCAGAGCATTATAGCCCCAGTAAGAGCATTTGTGCTTCTCTTTGTTGTTTGCACTCCATAAACATAAGTTATAGGGATCAGGTCAGAGATCTTACTGGATTTTACTGACATAAGCGGGTATGAACGAGCAAATGATACATCTATACACTCACCAGCAGGAAACTCTTCGGGGTCTAGGAGAACTGTCAATCCAGGCCATTCCAAATGCAAAGTTCCTCAATAGAGGATTTGATTACATATTTATAACAGTCTCAAAACACACCTATTTTCATAGTCTCTTTGTCTGCAACTCTCACTGATCCTGGCTCACATGTTATGTGAATGGTTTTAGCATAAGGCTGTGAATTAGGGGCTCCAACTCTTATCTACAACAATTCTCAAGGCTGCTGAATCCTGCATTCCTTAACTTGCTACACTCATCTCGTGTCTCAGTATCTTTCTATAAATTCTGCATTGACTTGACAAGCACTGTGAAAAGGGCAGTATTGGAACCATTTGGTTATGTTCTGTCTTCTCAAGGCTAAATAGCTGGGTTGCATTGTCTGAACCACATCTAGACCAGCTCTGGTTTATTGCAGGGTAACCGACTTCATGAAGATGAGGGTTTGGCAGAAAATGACGCACGACTTTTCTTCCCCCGCACATTCTCCCTTTAGAAAGTTTGTTGCGGATTTGTGTTTAACAAGTACATTCTCTATCTAAAGATAAACATTCTACAAGCTGAGCAACATATTTTGCAATGTGCTGATTCCAGGACTTTTTTGTTTTTATTTTGAATATGAGATGTTTTCTTCACTGAACCATGTGTAATGAATAGCTTTAATGACTCTCCATCACGCACACACATCCCACCCCACCAAACCCCGCCACGCCCCCCCCCCCCCCCCCCCCCCCCCCCCCCCCCCTTCCCCCCACCCCCGCCTCCCTCCCCCCGCTCCGGGTAGATTTCCAGCTCAGCCACCAGCTATAATCCCAATATTGAAGTTGGGGTACACCCGCTAGAAACCGCTTAGATTCTTATTTCATCAATTTCAACAGAAAGATCATTTCAGAGGGGTGTATAACTGTCTTACAAACCGCAATCTTCTGTTTAATGCTTTCACCCAAGATGAATTTACACCCCAGAAACTATTTCTTTAAAAAAGCAATTCAAGATTTTACAAATTAACTTAAAAGAAATTGGGTCACAGAATCCACCCAATCTCGTGGTCAGTCATTGTACATAACATTTTTTCATCTTTCTCTCTCACCAATATTCATAAGCTTTACAGTCGTCTTTAAGAAGGTGCATGAGCTGCACCTCAGCTTTAATTATGCATAAAAAGGTCAGCACAAATTCAGGAGTGAACCTTCACTGTCCGCCAAGCTCTCTCCTACACATGGTCTTTCATGGTCAACAGCTCAAAGTTCAGATTTAGTTATCAGTTGGATAGTTAAGGTTGCTGGATAATGCTGCAAGATAAGACTACCTCATACAATGTTTCCAGTTTATTTTCTGTTCATTAAGAATGTTTTCATTTATAAACTATGCAACTTTTTAACAAAATAATGACCCAGGAGAAAGCTTAAGGCAGCAAAGAGTGTCTTTACTACTCTCGAAACTGTCAAGTAAATCACTCAAATGCCATGAGGTTAAGAGCAGAGTTGCTGTGTGCACTGAAGCAGCTGACTCACCATCATTTCAATGGAAGCTTCCAGAAAAGGCCAGCCTCTTTTGTGCTGATGTGAATGCCAATAGATCTCCTTCAAGGAACACTCATGGATACGTCCCTACAATGTCTTTATTCTCAAGCAATCAGCTGAACAAAAAGTTTAGTCCGGATTTTATTTTGAAAAATTAGACACGAGATTTTTGCACACAAAATATTACAGCCTCAAACTTTTCTTCCTCATTACTTTCACTCGAGTAATTAAGAACAGCAGCTAATTAAAGAGCCCTAATTAGAAGGCCATGTACCTTGTATTGAGTTATTCAAACCCTTCTCTCCCTTTCTTTTGTAAGCAGTGGCTCCATACTGGGGAATGGCTCCATACTGGGGAATGGCTCCTTGCTGGGGAATAGCTCCATACTGGGGAATGGCTCCATACTGGGGAATTGCTCCATACTGGGGAATGGCTCCTTGCTGGGGAATAGCTCCATACTGGGGAATAGCTCCATACTGGGGAATGGCTCCTTGCTGGGGAATGGCTCCTTGCTGGGGAATGGCTCCTTGCTGGGGAATGGCTCCATACTGGGGAATGGCTCCATACTGGGGAATAGCTCCATACTGGGGAATGGCTCCTTGCTGGGGAATGGCTCCTTGCTGGGGAATGGCTCCTTGCTGGGGAATGGCTCCATACTGGGGAATGGCTCCTTGCTGGGGAATGGCTCCTTGCTGGGGAATGGCTCCTTGCTGGGGAATGGCTCCATACTGGGGAATGGCTCCATACTGGGGAATAGCTCCATACTGGAGAATGGCTCCTTGCTGGGGAATGGCTCCATACTGGGGAATAGCTCCATACTGGGGAATAGCTCCATACTGGGGAATGGCTCCATACTGGGGAATAGCTCCATACTGGGGAATGGCTCCATACTGGGGAATGGCTCCATACTGGGGAATGGCTCCATACTGGGGAATGGCTCCATACTGGGGAATAGCTCCATACTGGGGAATGGCTCCTTGCTGGGGAATAGCTCCATACTGGGGAATAGCTCCATACTGGGGAATAGCTCCATACTGGGGAATGGCTCCATACTGGGGAATGGCTCCATACTGGGGAATAGCTCCATACTGGGGAATGGCTCCATACTGGGGAATGGCTCCATACTGGGGAATGGCTCCATACTGGGGAATAGCTCCATACTGGGGAATGGCTCCTTGCTGGGGAATGGCTCCATACTGGGGAATGGCTCCATACTGGGGAATGGCTCCATACTGGGGAATGGCTCCATACTGGGGAATGGCTCCATACTGGGGAATGGCTCCATACTGGGGAATAGCTCCATACTGGGGAATAGCTCCATACTGGGGAATAGCTCCATACTGGGGAATAGCTCCATACTGGGGAATGGCTCCTTGCTGGGGAATGGCTCCATACTGGGGAATGGCTCCATACTGGGGAATAGCTCCATACTGGGGAATGGCTCCTTGCTGGGGAATAGCTCCATACTGGGGAATGGCTCCTTGCTGGGGAATGGCTCCATACTGGGGAATGGCTCCATACTGGGGAATAGCTCCATACTGGGGAATGGCTCCATACTGGGGAATGGCTCCTTGCTGGGGAATGGCTCCATACTGGGGAATGGCTCCATACTGGGGAATAGCTCCATACTGGGGAATGGCTCCATACTGGGGAATGGCTCCTTGCTGGGGAATGGCTCCATACTGGGGAATAGCTCCATACTGGGGAATGGCTCCATACTGGGGAATGGCTCCATACTGGGGAATGGCTCCATACTGGGGAATGGCTCCATACTGGAGAATGGCTCCTTGCTGGGGAATGGCTCCATACTGGGGAATGGCTCCATACTGGGGAATAGCTCCATACTGGGGAATGGCTCCATACTGGGGAATAGCTCCATACTGGGGAATGGCTCCATACTGGGGAATGGCTCCATACTGGGGAATGGCTCCATACTGGGGAATGGCTCCTTGCTGGGGAATAGCTCCATACTGGGGAATGGCTCCTTGCTGGGGAATAGCTCCATACTGGGGAATGGCTCCATACTGGGGAATGGCTCCATACTGGGGAATGGCTCCTTGCTGGGGAATGGCTCCATACTGGGGAATGGCTCCTTGCTGGGGAATAGCTCCATACTGGGGAATAGCTCCATACTGGGGAATGGCTCCATACTGGGGAATGGCTCCATACTGGGGAATGGCTCCATACTGGGGAATGGCTCCATACTGGGGAATGGCTCCTTGCTGGGGAATGGCTCCATACTGGGGAATGGCTCCATACTGGGGAATGGCTCCTTGCTGGGGAATGGCTCCATACTGGGGAATGGCTCCTTGCTGGGGAATAGCTCCATACTGGGGAATGGCTCCATACTGGGGAATAGCTCCATACTGGGGAATAGCTCCATACTGGGGAATGGCTCCATACTGGGGAATAGCTCCATACTGGGGAATAGCTCCATACTGGGGAATGGCTCCATACTGGGGAATAGCTCCATACTGGGGAATGGCTCCTTGCTGGGGAATGGCTCCATACTGGGGAATGGCTCCATACTGGGGAATGGCTCCATACTGGGGAATGGCTCCTTGCTGGGGAATAGCTCCATACTGGGGAATGGCTCCTTGCTGGGGAATGGCTCCATACTGGGGAATAGCTCCATACTGGGGAATGGCTCCATACTGGGGAATAGCTCCATACTGGGGAATAGCTCCATACTGGGGAATGGCTCCATACTGGGGAATGGCTCCTTGCTGGGGAATAGCTCCATACTGGGGAATGGCTCCATACTGGGGAATAGCTCCATACTGGGGAATAGCTCCATACTGGGGAATGGCTCCATACTGGGGAATAGCTCCATACTGGGGAATGGCTCCATACTGGGGAATAGCTCCATACTGGGGAATAGCTCCATACTGGGGAATGGCTCCATACTGGGGAATGGCTCCTTGCTGGGGAATAGCTCCATACTGGGGAATGGCTCCATACTGGGGAATGGCTCCATACTGGGGAATAGCTCCATACTGGGGAATGGCTCCATACTGGGGAATGGCTCCATACTGGGGAATGGCTCCATACTGGGGAATAGCTCCATACTGGGGAATAGCTCCATACTGGGGAATAGCTCCATACTGGGGAATGGCTCCTTGCTGGGGAATGGCTCCATACTGGGGAATGGCTCCATACTGGGGAATGGCTCCATACTGGGGAATGGCTCCATACTGGGGAATAGCTCCATACTGGGGAATGGCTCCTTGCTGGGGAATGGCTCCATACTGGGGAATGGCTCCATACTGGGGAATGGCTCCTTGCTGGGGAATGGCTCCTTGCTGGGGAATGGCTCCATACTGGGGAATGGCTCCTTGCTGGGGAATGGCTCCTTGCTGGGGAATGGCTCCATACTGGGGAATGGCTCCATACTGGGGAATGGCTCCATACTGGGGAATGGCTCCATACTGGGGAATGGCTCCATACTGGGGAATAGCTCCATACTGGGGAATGGCTCCTTGCTGGGGAATGGCTCCATACTGGGGAATAGCTCCATACTGGGGAATAGCTCCATACTGGGGAATAGCTCCATACTGGGGAATAGCTCCATACTGGGGAATGGCTCCATACTGGGGAATGGCTCCTTGCTGGGGAATGGCTCCATACTGGGGAATGGCTCCATACTGGGGAATAGCTCCATACTGGGGAATGGCTCCTTGCTGGGGAATGGCTCCATACTGGGGAATAGCTCCATACTGGGGAATGGCTCCTTGCTGGGGAATGGCTCCATACTGGGGAATGGCTCCATACTGGGTCTCTTCCAATTCCAAACCCAAATGGTTATCATGAACGTGAAACTTAACACTGAGGATTAAACTATTTAACTAATGAGAGCATCACAGTCAAGCCTCACCTGCAACTGGATGGCAACCAAGAACAGGAACTTCTGGCTGGTACTTCACATCCTTCTTGCTACCATAATTCAACAATCAAACTCAACATTAACAGGGGCAAACCAAACCTGGGAGCTCACTAATCAGTATGGTACATCTTCTCACTGGATGAACAAGCTGAGCTATAAAGGGAACTTTTTTTAGACTTCTAAATATATGAACTGAGAACATCCATTTCATTTTGGGCCAGAAGTAAGTTATCCCTGGGACTGAGGGCCTGGTGATCACGGTGGAATCAATCTCAGCAGAGTTTCCACTTCCCCATTAATAATACCAATAACTTCAACTCTAGTTGATGTTGGCTTCGGTGTCGGAGGACAAGAATTCCATGCTCCCTGATAAAGCCGATGGCATCTATATGTATACATGCAGGAAGGTGGATTTAGATAACAGCTGTTTGTAGAGGGGCTGACTGCCATTTGAACCCAGGGCCTGTAATCTACAGGGCTGGTCCTTTGCTGCATCAAGATCTTTGGCCAGAATGGCCTGTGTATTTTTGCCAAAGAGTGAGAAGGTGATACTTGCCAATACCAAACCTGCCAACTTGTGGCTAATGACTTATTTCTTGTAGCTGTTGGCACCAACATTTATAGTCCAATAATTACTTAGAGCAACAATTTCAGTAGGTTGGGCATTCCTGTAGCATTGCCAGGACTTTTACACTGTGTTGTTTAAATCACGCATGGGGATGCCTTATTCAAATACTCCTGAATGGGATAATTGCACTTTAACCCCAGTGTGTTCTCTAAAATCCCTCCTCCTTCTAGCACTGTTTTGAACAAAGCACAAATTATTAGCATGACACAATCTGCACATTGTGCATCTTGTTTCTTTTAACCATACGATTGTTTCCTATTAAATATTTCACTGTTGTTTAAAATTTACATGGAACTATCACTCATCTGAAAGAATCGTGAAGGTGGGATCTTGTTTGGAGATTTATTCTCAGTATCTATATCAGCTCGTTCCAGCAATTTATCAATTCCAGGCTTGCCAATTTACAGTTAATGAGTTACTCTTTGTACCTTGTCTAATGATTACAGCAACTCAAAAATAATTGTTTATTAATCCAAGCAAATCAAAGCTCATCTGTCAACACTGAAATGATTGGTTGATTATAATTTCAGTAAATACAATTCAGCTGAAACGGATTGTTGGGTCTGAATATATTTTGGCACAAAGCACTGTAAACTTGGAGATTAGACTGACTTTCAGCACAAGTTGAATAATTATCAGCTCTACAAATCTGGTCCTCTTTGCACCTTACGAAGCATTGGCCCCATGGCAAAATGCAGAAGTGAGATGAAGAGATCCTTTTTTCATGTAGTGAATTATGATGATCTGGAATACACTGTCCAAAAAATAAACTGAAAGCAGATTCAGTAATAACTTTCAATAGGGAATTGGATAAGGGGAATGATTTCAGGGTTATGGGAAAAGGGCAGGAAAACAGGGATGAAATGGGTAGTTCTTTCAAAGAGTTGGCATTGGTACAACCAACCAAATGGCCTCATCTTGTGGTGCATCGTTTTATGATTTTGTGCTAGCTGCATTTAACAGAACACCCTTGCTCTTATTCATATAGTGCCATAATGTTTTTTACATTCACCAGAGAGGGCATGGGTCTTAGTTTCTCTATCTGTAAGACAGCACTACTAACAATGCAGCACTCCCTCAGTACTGTATTGAAGGAATTATGTGCTCAAGTCTTGGGTAAGGCTTGATAGCCATGACCTTCTGATGCAGAGGCAGGAGTGCTATCACTGAGCCAAGACTCTTATTACATTTTATGAATTCTTGTTGATAGTTAGAAAATAGATGTTTTAATAAGTCACAGTTGCACCAGTAATATATTTAGTTGCAGCATGTAAACTAAAATGCCCTGATTTGATAACTCTCCAGTACTGACTAATCCTCAACATACACTGTCCCAAAGTCCACTGCCAAGTAATTCACTTCCTACAGATGTCAATTGCCCCAAATACTAATTACTCCCATGACATTCACTGCCCATTGTTATGGCACAGCTGATGGTAAATGCTGAGTCGTCCAAATCCCAAAGGGAAACTTGAAACAACTGCAACAACTTGCTTTGCAATTTGTATTAATTTTGAGATGTGTGCCTTGAATTCAGCAGTAATAAGACCACCAAGTCTTATAACTTTTCACAAAACTAGATTAAACATTTATTAATGAGAGAAATGAATTTAAACACATTCATAGGTCTGCAAATTACTTCTATGATAACTTCTAAATCCCCTATTTAATCTGACTCCCAATCACACTTTCATTAAGGCAACAGTGAGATTCATAGATTTTAAAAGACACAGGCAAGATGGCACACAATATCCTGAACCAATCAAATTCAAAGTGAGTTTTCTTAACTTCAGTTCTTTGAAAGCAGCAGCTTGAGGCATAAATGCTGAAGGCTTCTCACACTTGTTAGATCTTAAAAATGCCTTCCCTTACACACAGCCTTCACTCCTTTATAGGAGTGGGTGCGAGCGGGTGGGTTCCTGATCGGCACCCCCAGTTGGGGGTGCACCACCATTTTATGGATTGAGAATTGCTGAAAAAAGACATTTTGTCAAAATTTTTCATTTTGCACTCAGCTGGACGATCGCAAGAATACCAAAGCCAGGGGAAGAAACAACTTTATACTGTATGAGAAGAGATGCTAATTGGTTGGCAAGTGGGCTTTGATTGGTAGATTCATTGTCATGGAGAATGCTCCAGTTAATGGTGACTGACAGTTAACTGCCAAGCATTGTTTGAAATTTAAACCAGGCAGCTTGACTCTGATTGTGTTGACCAATCAATGTCTAAATCTCAGATTAAACAGGCCAGTTATAATCAGAGGGTCTTAAGACACAAAAGGAGGCCTTTCAGTCCGTCATGCCTGAAACAATTCTTTGTAAAGACCAATGCAATTAGCTTTGCTTCTCTCTTCCTTCCTCACAGTGGGTATATGGTAACTTCCCATACGAATAATGCAGAGGCATGTTCAAACCACACCCCAGCAGCTGGGCAATTTAAATTCACTTAATTAAATAAATCTAGGATTAAAAACAGCACCTAGTATCAATAAGAGAGGTCTTATGGTGCAGTGGTAGCATCTCTATCTGAAGGCTAGAAGCTTTGGTTTCAAGTCCCACTTCAAGACTTGATGGCCATGGAAGGTATGTTCATAATGTGGCCAAACAGTTTGATTATCAGCCTGTGAATCCTTCCAATAGGTCTGCTTGCAGGTGGTAAAGAGCCAGAGTTTTTTCCTGCTTAGCCATACTGCAGAAGGCAATGGCAAATCACTGCTGTACTTTGCCAACCTTTTTCGTATTCATTCATGGGATGTGGGCATCTCTTGTCAATGTATAAATAATCACACTGCATGGAAATCATCTTGTTAATTGCTAGTTAAACAGGTGATAGGCATTGATTATCCTATCTAAACAGAATAAAAAGATACAGCTGGAACACTTTGTGTGGAAGCTATTTAGAAGTCAGTGGTACTGAGGGGCTGTCTTGAAAATAAACCAGCTTGAACCAAAAGACCAGCCTGGATTAATTCTTCTACTACAGCCTCTTATTGTGAATAACATTACTAGGAAGGCCAGCATTTATGGCCCATCCCTAATTGCCTTTGAGGAGATGGTGGTGTGATTCCTTCTTGAACCGCTGCAGTCCATGTGGTGTAGGTACACCCACAGTGCCATTAGGGAGGGAATTCCAGGATTTTGACCCAGCGACAGTGAAGGAACGGTGATACAGTTTCAAGGTCAGGATGGTGTATGCCTTGGAGGGAGCTTCCAAGTGATGGTGTTCCCACGTATTTGCTGCCCTTCTCCTTCTAGGTGGTAGAGGGCGTGAATTTGAAAGGTGCTGTCGAAGGAGCCTTGGTGAGTTCCTGAGTGCATCTTGTAGATGGTACACACTGCTGCTACTGTGCATCAGTGGTGGAGGGAAGGTGGTGGATGAGTAGCCAAGTAAGCAAATTACATTGTCCTGGATGATGTCAGGATTCTTGAGTGTTGTGGGAGCTGCACTCATGCAGGCAAGTGGAGAGTATTCCATCACACTCCTGATTTGTGCCTTGTAGATAATGGACAGGGGTTGTGGAGTCAGGAGGTGAGTTACTCACCACAGAATGCCTAGCCTCTGACCTACCCTTGAAGCCACAGTATTTATATAGCTAATCCAGTTCATTTTCTGGTCAATGGTAACCCCCAGGATACTGATAGTGGGGCATTCAGCGATGGTAATGCCTTTGAATGTCAAGGAGTGATGTTTAGATTCTCTCTTGTTGGAGACAGTCATTGCCTGGCATTTGTATGGTACGAATTTTACTTGTCACTTATCAGCCCAGCCTGGATATTGTCTGGGGCTTGCTGCATTTGGACAGGGACTGCTTCAATATCTGAGGAGTTGCAAATTTGCTGAACATTGTGCAATCATCAGCGAACATCCCCACTTCTGACTTTATGATGGAAGCAAGGTCATTGATGAAACAGCTGAAGATTGTTGGGCTTAGGATACTACCCTAAGGAACTCCTGCAGTGATGTCCCAGCACTGAGATGATTGACCTCCAACAACCACAACCATCTTCCTTTGTGCTAGGTATGGCTATAACCAGCAGAGAGTTTTCCCACTGATTCCCATTGACTTAAGTTTTGCTAGGGCTCCTTGATACCACACTCAGTCAAATGCTGCCTTGATATCAAGGGCAATCTCTCTCTCCTCACCTCTTGAGTTCCGTTCTTTATTCCATGGACCAGGGCTGTAATGAGGTCAGGAGCTGAATGGCCCTGGCAGAACCCAAACTGAGGGCGAAACTGGTGTTGGGTGTGTTTGGTGGCGTGAGCAGACAACATGGCGAGAAGGCCAAAAATCACTTTCACAGCATCGTGAAACCAGTTTGCAATTGTCCACTCCACCCGTCAATGGCGGGCCGCATTTCCTGCCACTGGACTTCGGGAACCTCATTGTAATACATCTGCATATTATTATAAGCCTAGCTCACATGGATCATTCCCCACACTGGATCATCCGAGGACATTGGTGTGCACAACTATACATAAGCGACATGCACCTGGCGAGCTGCATTTCACTCGGGACTTCAAGGTTTGTTTACCTACCTTGCTTCGGTCAGCACTCGCAGTCACCAGCACCAGGCTTCATACAGACAGCACCACATTACTTTTAAGGGGACTCATGGGTAGGTCGCTACCTGCCAGATCAGCCATATGTGGGTGGCTTTTCAAGGGCTGCAGTGTTAGGTCTTGCTTGGGGATGGGGGAGAAGTGGTCATGGGCAAGGGAAGAGGCTGCAGGATGAGAGCTGTACTGAGGAAGGCGGGTATTCCAGGGTGTGTGTGGGCACATGTTGATCTGTGCAAGTGGCTCAAGATGGTGAGGGCTGAGGAGGCAGCCTCCAGAGGAGATGAGGCCAGATGAAGATGTGAGGGTGTTTGAGAGAGTGAGTGGTGACATCCCTTGAGCTGGCAGTGAGAGAGATGCCAGTAAATGTGTGATGAGCTTGAGTGTGTGAGTTTAGAGTGATGAGATGGTTGCCATACCCTGGTATGATCATTCATCCTCCATCTGCACTGGATGGCCAATGTCTTCTGTGCAGCGTTAGCACAGATCACCACTGCCATCACCTACCATGCTGGAGTGGTGATGCTGCTGCCTCTCACCATTACCACCACCCCCCCCACCTCCCCCCCCACCCCCGTGTCCCCAACCCCGCAGCTAGGGTGGAGGTAGAGGACATCATGGCGGACCTCCACGGCATCCAGAAGATGCTCGTGGGACGCATCACTGAACTCGGGGCCTTTCAGGGCCATGTCTTATCTGCAACAGTCCTGGGTTGGAAACACCAAGGTGTGCACGCAGCTGCCCTTTTAAATGTGGTGCCTGGTGTGATGAAGCGGTGAGGTGATGGTGTGGTGGGTGAATCGAAGCCCACCTGCCATCGAAACAGTGTGTTTCCTGGGAACGCATGATTTATGAGGCGCGATTGGGACGATACAGCATCTAAAGCCGCCATTGCGGCTGGAGGGTAAAACGTCCTTTTCCCCGCTCCTTACTGCACTTGGTGCAAATCTGGGACAATTCCTCCCCTGAGTATCAGTGAGCAGGTCATTGGAGAGTAATCGCTGCTTGACGCTGTCGGTGAAACACTCCATCACTCTGCTAATGATCAAGAGTAAACTAATGGGGCAGCAATTGGCTGGGTTGGATTTGTTCTATTTTTTGTGGACAGGGCATACCTGGGCATTTTTCCACATTGCTGGATTGGAACAGCTTGGCTTGGGGTGCAGCTAGTTCTGGAGCACAAGTCTTCAGTACTATTGCTGGAATATTGTCAGGGCCCATAGCCTTTGAAGCATCCAATGCCTTCAGACATTTCTTAATAGCACGTGGCATGAATCTAATTAGCTGAAGCTGTTTGATGCTGGGGACCTCTGGAGGAGGCCAAGATGGATCATCCACTCAGCACTTCTGGCTGAAAATTGTTACAAATGCTTCAGCCTTATCTTTTGCACTGATGTGCTGGGCTCCCCCATCATTGATGGGGACATTTTTGGAACTGCCCTCTCATGTTAGTTGTTTATTTGTCCACCACGATTCATTACTGGATGTGGCAGGACTGCTGGGCTTAGATCTGATCCATTGGTTGTGGGATCGCTTAGCTCTGTCTATTGCTTCTGCTGTTTGGCATGCAAGTAGTCCTGTGTTGTAGCTTCACCAGGTTGACACCTCATTTTTAGATATCCCTGATGCCATCCTGCATTCTTCATTTGAACCAGAGTTGATCCCCTGGCTTGGTGGTAATGGTAGAGTGGGGCATATGCTATGCAATAAGGTTACAGATTGTGGTTGTATACAATTCTGCTGCTGCTGATGGCCCACAGCGCCTCATGGGTGCCCAGTTTGAGTTGCTAGATCTTTTGAAATCTATCCCATTTAGTATGGTGGTAGTGCCACACAACAAGATAGAGGGAATCCTCAACGTGAAGATGGGACTTTGTCTCCACAAGGATTGTGCGGTGGTCACTCCTACCAGTACTGTCATGGACAGAGGCATCTATGACAGGTAGATTGGTGAGGATAAGGTCAAGTAGATTTTTAGCACTTGTTGGTTCCCTCATCACCTGCCACGGACCCAATCTAGCAGCCATGTCCTTTAGGACTCAGCTATCAAGCCACTCTTGATGACGGACATTAAAGTCCCCCACCTAAAGTACAATCTGTGTCCTTGCCCACCCTCAGTGCTTCTACCAAGTGGTATTCAACGTGGAGCATTGTTTCATCGGCTGAGAGGGGGATGGTAGGTGGTAACATGCAGGAGGTTTCCTCGGCCATGTTTGACCTAATACCATTAGACTTCATGGGGTCCAGGGTTGATGTTGAGGACTCCCAAGGCAACTCTCTTCCTCCCAACTCCATACCACTGTGTCAACACCTCTGGTGCATCTGTCCTGTTGGTGGGCCAGGACATACACAGGGATGGTGATGGTGGTGTCTGGGATATTGTAAGTAAGGTATGATTATATCAGTCTGTTGTTTGTCTAGTCTGTGAGACAGCTCTCCCAATTTTGGCACTAGCCCCAGATCTTGGTAAGGAGGATTTTGCGTCAACAGGGTTGAGATTGCCATTCTTGTTTTTGGTGCCTAGGTCGATGCTGGTGGTTCATCCAGTTTCATTCCTTTTTGACTTTGTAGTGGTTTAATGCAACTGAGTGACTTGCTGGGCCATTTCAGAGGGTATTTAGACTCAACCACGTTGCTGTGGATCTGGAGTCACATAGTCCAGACCAGGTAAGGACAGCAGATTTCCTTCCCTAAAGATGTTAATGAAACAGGTGAGGTTTTACAACAATCAACAATGGTTTTTTGGTCACCGTTAGGTTAGCTTTTAATTCCAGATGTATTAATTGAATTTAAATTCCACTGCTGCAGTGGGATTTGAACCCATGTCCCAAGAGCATTGTCCTGGGCCTTTGGATTACTAGTCCAGTGACTTTGCCACCATCTCCCCCGTAGCATAATCATGGACCGATCCAAAGGAAGTCCATGAAGGAAGAGGAGCATCAGTAATGGTAACTATGAATTTACTGAAACTCATCTGGTTACTGAAGTCCCTTCAGGGAAGAAAATCTCCACCCTTACCCAGTCTGGCCTACAGGTGACTCTGCACCCCCAGTAATGTGGTTGATTCTTAACTCCTCTGATGTGGCCTATCAAACCACTCAGTTGCATAGGGATGAGTAATAAATGCTGGGCTTGCCAATGCAATCAACATCCCTTTGGTGAATGGGGAAAAAAAATTCCAGTATCAATCTGGACGACTTCATCTTGTGTGAAAGAAATCCCATCAGCCTGGTGGGTGAAGGTGGCAGGATAGGTTAACAAAACAGTTGTAAAACCATAAGGAGTGCTGCTGGGCTTTATAAATAGA
Organism: Carcharodon carcharias; assembly: GCF_017639515.1. Taxonomy (NCBI): domain Eukaryota; kingdom Metazoa; phylum Chordata; class Chondrichthyes; order Lamniformes; family Lamnidae; genus Carcharodon; species Carcharodon carcharias. The sequence continues at coordinate 52,982,214 of NC_054483.1, read as the reverse complement.
GGCATAAAGCACAAAAGTCAGGAAGTTACACCAAACCTATATAAAACACTAGGGCAGCCCCTGTTGGAGCATTGCATCCAGTTCTGGGCACCACACACTTTAGGAAGAGCATTCAGGGGTGAGGGATGACAGTCACATGGATAAAGTGGAGAAGATAAGCTTGCTTTCCTTAGAGCAGGGAAAGCTAAGAGATGATTTGATAGGGATGTTCAAAAATCATGGAGAGTTTCAATTAAGTAAATAAAAATAAACTGCTTCCAATGGCTGAACATTGGATAACAAGAGGACACAGATTTGAGGCAATTGGCTAAAGAACCAGAGGCAACATGAGGAAACACTTCTTTATTTTAACACAAGTGGTTAAGATTTGGAATGCACTATTTTATGGAACAGTGGCCACAGATTTAATAGGAACTTTCAAAAGGGAGATGGATGAATACTTGAAGAAAGAAGTTCCAGGGATATGGGGAAAGAGCAGGTGAGTGGGACTAACTGGATTGCTCTTTGAAAGAGCTGGCATCTGTTCTGTGGGCTGAATGGCTGCCTTCTGTGCTGTGGTATTCTATAATTCAGTTGGCATACTGCAACACCTTAATTAATGTTATGGACAAACTGAACAGACTGGAGCAGCTACTTATAAGCCAATCAATCATATGTTATGGCGGGAATAGTTAATGCTGGCTGTGGGAAACTACTTCAGAAAGGAACGGAGAGAAAAAAAATGGAAGAAACAAAACCTTTTATAGTATTATGTTTAGCAGGGAAGTGGCTTTTCTGTAATATTGACCAAACAGATCATGACGGACAATTGTTGATATTTATATGTGCCGTTTTCCCACAACAGATTCTTTAGTGTGAGAACTGCTTTGCTGCATAGTTCACATCATGTAAATGAAGTTTGTGTATTAATAAGGCTCATATTTACCTAAGGACAATATCTTTATAATCTCTGGCAAGAAAAGGTGAACTCAAATCATTGCCAATCGTAGGAAAATAAAAGGTCATGAGATAAATAAGATGAGGAAAGGATTTTCAACTCCATGTAGCTTGTCTTTCCAAAAAAAAAACAAACTCAAGACTGGTATTCGAAGTGAGGTGAGGTTGTGAACTATGCAGTGATCCATTCGGAAACCCTTTCCCCTCTCCTTAGAATTGTGAAGCGTGAGAGATTTTAACTCCTCAGTCTCATTAGCATGCAGCGGTTTGGATGGGGGAGGGGGAAATGAGGCCACCCCATGAAATTGGTCCCTGGCAAGGCAAGTGAAGAATATGGGTGAGGGTGAGGGTTGGGGTGGGGGTGATGAAGAGGTGAAAGCCAACAATATCCACGATCGGGAGAAGAGAGGCCCAAGGAATCCCTGTGGAGCCAGAAGGTAGAAATACATTCCACAGCAACAGATTTGTTCATCCGAAAATTACAGGAAAGATGAAAAGAGATGGGATCCCTCCCTAAAAACACTCACAATAATTTTTATTATTAAGATGTCTTAAACTTGTCAGCTTAAAAAAAATACAAATTGTTCTGGCTAGTATGCGCTGGGAGTTGAACCCCTAAGTTTGAGACTCAAGGCCTTAGAATTCATCTGATTACATTCCTGTGAAGCATCTGAATGTGTCTGGTGGGGGTTTAATCAGATAAAAGCTCTCAAACAGGCATATCTTTCATGACAGAAACATTGTGGAATGTGATACCCTGGCAGCTTGGAGAATGGGGATAGAAAAATGATCCACACATCATACAGCAGAGACAGCTAATCTTCTAGAGTTGGCAAAAGGTCAAAGGTGCACTGGGGCTGAAATCGGTCTTGAACATCATTACAAAATACGTAATATTGCATCTGTGAGAATGGATGTTTTTTTTAAAAAATATTTTTGGGAAATATTGTGTTATTCTGTGAAGAAGGCCATGTGGCTGTGTATGTGCATAAATTATTTAATTAAGCTAAGGAAAGGTTACTAGAGCCAGGTTGTCTGGGAGGTAAAGACATGAAAGGATAAAGATGTTAGGTGTGCATTTGTAATAAGATAATATTGTGGGTTTGAGGTTCAAGTAAATAGGTTGAATCTAACAGATGCATTTTTAGATAAGCTGAGAGTTTGTTTGAATATCAAAGGGAAGTCAGAGGTATCAAGAACCATTTTTGCATCTTACAGGAGTTCCATGGGTAAACAAGAGGGTATATTACTTTTTATTGATCCAAAAGCAGAGACAAAATAGAAACATGGAAGGTTTTATATTTGGAAGGATTTGAGTTTCAAAGAGGTGTGAGAACAATGGATCCTGAGATGAAAATGGGAAAAAGGTATTTTGGAGTTTCTGTGGAGAGCTTAGGGGTTGGCTGTTGGCTATGTGAGAAAGATCTCCTGGAAACAGCTCTAGGCTGGAAGAAGATGCAATTCGAATCAGCCATCCAGTCAAGTCAGAAAAATTTTGGGCTGCAAAAAGCAGTCTTCTTCTGAAGTCTTGGATTTCCACAGCAGAGTGGAAGACAGTTTAAGAGGTCATGTGGTATGCCTTTATAAAGGCTACAGCAGTTTGCCTTGGTAATATTACTGGATTTTTATAGTAAAACATCCATAAGAGAATGTTACCTAGAAGGTGTTTACTTGTGGGTCTAACCAAGTAGGGATTTTTTGGGGGGGACTGTTTTGTAAGACTAATTTTAATTGTATAACTGTAATCTTGTGTGCCTAAGTTTTCTTTTCTTGTTAATAAAGCTTTTACTTTTAATTTTTAAATTTTTAGAAGTGTCACTAGATTCTTGCTGCTGAGATCAGTACTTTTTCTTCTCATTTTCAGAATACAGAAAAAAAGGGTATGGCCAGTAAACCAAGTTTCCCTCTGGGATTTGGTTTGCTCAGCAATTAACATCTGCTGTGATCATAACACATTGGCAGTTCATTTTATACACACAATTTTCTTTTCTATTGAAATCGACAAAAAATAAACTTGTGGGATGGAGAGGCTGCAAAATAGGCTGCTGATTCCCTGTCAGCCATTTTGTATTACTGCCTAATTCCACCCTCATTGGGTCAAGTATCCACATTACAGATTCTTTCTTCGCATTCAGCTGTAGGCTTCCGCAGCCCATGTAAACTCCAACGCCCCCAACTGTTGAACTTATGCTCTGCCAGTGTTTCTCACCTCCCTCAGCCCAGCCCCACAGACACCCTCCCCCCCCCCCCCCCCACCATCCCCCTTTACCTCCCAGTCTCAAATCATAGCTACAGGATCATCTGCACAGCAACAGTGTGTGTGTGTAAGTTCTATACAGCTACTTCAATGTTGCCCTCAACTCCTGTTTTCCACTTCACCAGAGCAAACAGTCCTCTTTGAGGGAAAGTAATTGATTCCCTCTTGGATCAATTGAATTTTCCTGGAAAGACTTGTGGCCCTTTGAACATAGCATTCAGTGGAATGTGCACCAGATCTCAGCTGGTGTGAGCTGCATTGAAGCCTATGAGGACAGAATTCTATGGTAGCCCGAGAACATCCCCAAACTCATTGAAATGGATGGGGAGGGCGGATGGAATTTTCAAGCCAGAGGAAATGGGACAGAATCCCAACAAAGCTCAATCCTCCTCGCTTCCTGATTCTTCCTCATGAGCTTTCCATCCTCTACAGTCCGAGAGTAGCCAATGGTAGCTAAAAGTTTCATCAGGAACCTCCAAATTCACAAGAAACATTTAAGTGGTTGACTGATAGATCCACGGACAATCTGTAAGTCTGTCTGGATTAAATGTGGACAGACTGTTATTGAATAGAGAGCCATATGTAATGGAAGATTTCGAGATCCCGAATTGTAGGGAGAGGACTGTGCTAGTTAATTGCACAGTGGTAAAATGAAATAGTTGGAAATTATTTCTTACGAGGCTCTGCCCCTTTAAATGGTTTTGTTAACTCCGATGGTTGATTCTGTTGTCTTGATTACAGGTCATTGAAGTTTTCAGGCTATGTTAAAAATAATATATTATTGAGTTATTTTTGGTGAATGAGTGATTTTTCTCAATAAATGGATGTAATATTCTCAAATGTGCTTTATTGTTAGTTAAAGTGCTAGAGCTTGCACAGGAATAGTGCCTGTTGAGATGGAACAGGTAGATAGTGGAAATAAGTAGAAATAGCACGTAGAGAAAATTATTGAAGGGAGAAATGCAATGTTCTTGGCAAATGGGATATTTGCAAGACTCTGTAGAGTAGATATTCTGTGACAGGCATTCTTGTTCTTAGGATATGGGTATTACTGGCTAGGCCAACATTTGTTGCACATCCCTAGAGAAGGTGGTGGTGAGCTGACTTCTTAAACTGCTGCAGTCCATGTGGTGTGGGTACACCCACAGTGCTGTTAGCAAGGGAGTTCCAGGATTTTAACCCAGCAAAAGTGAAGGAACAGCAATATATTTCCAATTCAGGATTGTGTGTGACTTGGAGGGAATTTGCAGGTGGTGGTGTTTGCAAACACATGCTGCTCTTGCTCCTCGAGGTGGTAAAGGTTGAGGGTTTGGAAGATGCATCAAAAAAGCCTTGCTGAGTTACTGAAGTGCATCTTGTAGATGGTTTCTTGGGTGTTGTTGGAGCTGCACTCATCCAGGTAAGTGGAGAGTATTCCATCACACTCCTGTCTTGAGCCTTGTAGATGTTGGCGGGACTTGGGGAATCAGGATGTGAGTTATTCGCCACAGAGCTCCTGGCCTCTAACCTTCTCTTGTAGCCACAGTATTTATATGGCTGGTCTAGTAAAGATTCTGGTCAACAGTGACACCCCACAGGATGACGGTGTTGAACTCAGCGATGGTCATGCTGTTGAATGTCAGGGGAAATGGTTAGATTCCCTTGTTGGAAATAGTCATTGCCTGGTACTTCTGTGGCAGAAATGTTACTTGTCACTATCAGCGCAAGTCTGAATGTTGTCTGGGTCTTCTGCACATGGGCACAGTCTGTTTCCCTATACGAGGAATTATGAATAGAATCAGTGAATGGTTACAGCACAGAAGAAAGACATTCAGTTTGTGTGCCAGTTTTCTGCAAGACCAACTCAGCTAGACCCACTCGCCTGCCTTTCACCATAGTATTTTCATATGTTAAATAGGAATTGCTGCAAATAGGATCTTAAATCAGAATAAACAAAAATTGTTAACATAAGGTTAGGATATTTCAGTTATGTCTACAAACATGTCTTATGATGGACTTGGAAATGTGTATTTGTGATTGTATGGAACCGTCATTCATTTCTTCTTCGACTCTTGTGGCTGCAACTTTTTTCTCTTCGGGTAATTATCCAATTCTTTTTGAAAGCCATGACTGAATCTACCTCCACCATGCTCCCGGACAGAGCATTCCAGATCCTAACTACCGCACTCTATGAAACAAAAAAATCTCATGCTGCCTTTGGTTCATTTGTCAGTCATTATAAATCTGTGTCCTCTGGTTCTCAACCCTTCCACCAATGGGACCAGTTTCTCCCTAAATATTCTGTCCAGACCCCTCATAATTTTGAATACCTCTATTAAATCTCCTCTTAACCTTCTCTTCTCCAAGGAGAACAGCCCCAGCTTCTCCAGTCTATATATGAAACTGAAGACCTCATCCCTGCAACCATTCTTGTAAATCCTTTCTGCACCCTCTCTAAAGCCGTTACATTCTTTCTAAAGTATGGGGTCCAGAATTGGAAACAATACTATAGTTCAGGCTGAACTGGCATTTCGTAAAGACTTATTATAATTTCCTTAGCTTTTTCACTCTTTGTCTCTCTTTATAAAACCCAGGATCCTGTATATCTTATTGACCACTTTCTCAACCTGCCCAGCTACCTTCAATAATTTGGCCACATATACCCCTAGGTCCCTCGCTCCTTCACAGCCTTTAAGAATTGAATCCTTCATTTTAAATTGCTTCTCCTCGTTCTTCCCACCAAAGTGAATCACTTCACATTTCTGTATATTAAATTTTATTGGCAACATGCCCGCAAATTCCCACAGCCTATGTCCCCATTATCCTCCACAAAATTCACAATATTTCCACATTTTATGTCATATGCAAATTTTGAAATCACACTCTGCACACCTAAGTCGTGTTAACATATATCAAGAAAAGCAGTGGTCCTAGTACTGACTCCTGGGAAGCTCTATTGTTTACCTTCCTCCAGTCTGAAAAACAAATCGTTTCCCACTACTGTTTGTTTCCTGTCACTCAGCCAGCTTCATATCCATGCTGCCACTTTTCCTTTTATTCCACGGTCTTTAATTTTGCTGACAAGCTTGTTCCTTGGCAGTGTTTCAAACGGCTTTTGGAAGCCCAAGTGCATATCAACCCCTTACCCTCATCAACTCACTCTGTTATGTCATGAAAACACTCACTCAAGTTTGTTAAACATGATTTGCCCTCTTTTCCATTCCCTTTCCCAGTAAAACTTTTGATACATGCTCTACATGAAAGAAACTACAGATTGGTAAATGCATGTTTTATTACCATTTATTGTTACATCACCATTGGCTCTCTCCATGGCCTTGAAATCCTCCCTAAAACAATCAGTGCAGAGATGGACAAGATCTCCTAATAGGCACATCTTAATTTTTGGCTGATAGCTGCCTGTTACAATAGGACAAGATAGTAAGAGCCATTGAGGCCTGGTCCTTTACTGAAAGGAATCTTTTTTTATTCTTTCATGGGATTTGGATGTCGCTGGCAAGGCCAGTATTTGTTTCCCACCCCTAATTGCCTTGAGAAGTTGGTGGTGAGTTGCCTTCTTGAACCGCTGCAGTTCATGTGTTGTAGGTTCACCCACAGTGCTGTTAGGGAGGGAGTTCCAGGATTTTTACCCAGCGACAGTGAAGGAACAGCAGGTGGATGAGGTGGTAGATGGGCAAGGTACTAGGTGGGTGAGGTGATAGAGTGGCAGGTAGTTAGGGTGGCAGGTGAGTAGAGTGATAGGTTGGCAGGTTAGTAGGGTGGCAAGTGGATAGGAATGGTAGAGTGGCAGGTGGGTAGGGTGGTAGGGTAGTTAGCTTAACATCTGTCATAGGGAAATTTTTATCAAAGACATTAGAATAGGACTGTTAGATAAATTCAAATAATCAATGTCAACGTGGTTTTGTGAAAGGGAAATCATGTTTAACCAATCTATTGGAGTTCTTTGAAGGACTAACATATTTATTCTTTCATGGGATGGGACATTGCTGAGAAGGCCAGAATTTGTTACCCATGCCTAATTGCCCTTGAAATGAGTAGCTTGCTCAGTAATTTCAGAAGGCAATTAAGAGTGGTTAACATTGCTGTGGGAGTCATACGTAGGCCAGACCAGGTAAGGACGGCAGATTTCCTTCCCTAAATGGCATTAGTGAATCAGATGGGTTTTTACAACGATCAATGATAGTTGTCATGGTCACCATTACTGAGAATAGCTTTATACTTCAGATTTATTAACTGAATTTTTAAAATTCCACTACATGCCAAAGTGGGATTTGAATTCATGTCCCCAGGGCATTAGCCTAGATTTCTGGATTACTAGTTCAGTGGCATTACTACTACGCTACTACTTCCCCAGTGCTGTGGATAAAGGGGAACCGGTGGATGTACTGTACTTAGATTTTCATAAGGCACTTGATAAGGTGTCACATCAAAGGTTATTGCGGAAAATAAAAACTCATGGTATAGGGGGTAACACATTGGTATGGATAGAAGAATAAACATGTTAGTTCCTCAAAGAACTCCAATAAGTTGGTTAAACATGATTTCCCTTTCATAAAACCATGCTGACTCTGTCTGTCAGAGGTTGATAAGCAAGGGGGTGAAAGGTTATCAGAGGTAGGTGGGAATATAGAGTTGAGGTTAAAATTAGTTCAGCCATGATCTTATTGAATGGCGGAGCAGGCTCGAAGGACTGAGTGGCCTTTTCCTGGTACTAAGTCATACGTTTGTATGCTTGTTTGATGGCAGGGTGAGTGAGTAGATAGGTCTGGGGGTAGTCAGGTTGGGAGCTAGTCAGATTGGGACAAGTGAGTCAGGGGGTGGTGGGGGTTAGTCAGGTTGGTTGGGTGTTAGTCTAGTGGTGAGGTTGGGTCAGGTTGAATCAAGAGGGAGTTGGGGGACTGGGAGGGAGTCTGGGTCGGGGGATCCAGGGCATGGAGTGTTCATTGTATAGTTACGCAGGAGTTAGACTAGGATTTTACTGTCTAACATTTCCTGAGTAACTAACTAGGTGAGAAAATTGGAACTGTCTGAAGTCTCTGACTCCAACTCGGAGTTGGAGACCTTTTAGGAGGGTCCAGGGGAGCAGGGGTATCAACCATCGGAAGTCCAAACTTCCTGGGCAATTCCCATGGAGGCAGCGCATTTAGACTTCTGAGGGGTCCCATTGTACATCTTCTGCGGTATGTCTGGTCTCCAATGATACAGAGGCTGGGAAATCTGAGCCAATATGTTCCTGAACCAACAAAAAAAAAAGGCAACCTTAGATTTCATAAGGAGTATGAATTAGCCAACAATCTAATGGTAGCAGAACAACCAGCTAACAGTGAACATAATCTATTAGAATTCAGTGTTAGATTTCAGAGGGAGAAGGATGAGTCACAAACCAAGGTTTTTAATTTAGATAATGGTGATTTTGGAAGGAAGAGGCAGGAATTGATCATGATAGATTGGGCAGAGCTAATAATGGATAAAATCACAGCTGAACAGGAAAGTGTTCAAAAAGTATTTGGTAAAACACAAAGAACTGTAAATACCCCTAAATGGCAAGAACTCTACATATGCAACTGAACAACTTTTGTCTTAGTGTAAAACTAAAAGAAATGGCTTATAGAATCTTGCACTCCTCTTGCTGACTAAGGTTATTCAACCAGAGAAGTGTGAGATAATATAACAGACTTATTTTAGTTTTGCACTAAGATAAAGAACAGTGCAGATGCTCTGGACTGGAAAAAATATAAAGAACAGTAAAGGGATACAAAGAATAAAGGTTAAAAGCTGCAAAAAAGGTATGAAAAAATAAACATAGAAACTAAGAGCAGGAGTAGGTCATCCGGCCCCTCGAGCCTGTTCCGCCATTCAATATGATCGTGGCTGATCGTCTATTTCAACATCATACTCCTGCTCTCTCCTCATACTCCTTGACACCTTTAGAGTCTAGAAATCTATTTATTTCCTTCTTAAATATATTCAGTGACTTGACTTCCACAGCCCTCTGTGGTGGAGAATTCCATAGGTTCACCACCCTCTAAGTGAAGAAATTTCTCCTCATCTCAGTCCCAAATGGCCTACCCCATATCCTGAGACTGTGATCCCTTGTTCTAGAACCCCCAGCCAGAGGAAACATCATCCCTGCATCCAGTCTGTCCAGCCCTGTCAGAATTTTATATGTTTCAATGAGAAACCTCTCATCCTTCTAAACTCCAGTGACTACAGGCCTAGTCGGCTCAAATTCTCCCCGTATGACAATCCTGCCATCCCAGGGATCAGTCTGGTGAACCTTCGTTGCACTCCTTCTATTGCAAGTATATCCTTCCTTAGGTAAGGAGACCAAAACTGCACACAATACTCCAGATGTGGTCTCACCAAGGCCCTGTACAGCTGCAGTAAGACATCCTTGCTCCTGTACTCAAGTTCTCTCACAATGAAGGCCAACATACCATTTGCCTTCTTAACTGCTTGCTGCACCTGCATGCTTGCTTTTGGTGACTGGTGTACAAGGACAGCTAGGTCCCTTTTTACAGCAATATTTCCAAATCTACCACAATTTGAATAATACTCTGTCATTCTCTTTTTCCTACTGATGTAGATAACTTCACACTTATCCATGTTATACTGCATCTGACATGTATTTGCCCACTCACTCAACCTGTCTAAGTCGCCTTGAAGCCACTTAACATCCTCCTCACCACTCACATTCCCACCAAGTTTTGTGTTGTCAGCAAATTTGGAAATATTACATTTGGTTCCCTCATCCAAATCATTGATATATATTGTGAATAGCTGGGGTCCAAGCACTGATCCCTGCGGTACCCCACTAGTCACCGTCTGCTACTCCGAAAAAGACCCGTTTAGTCCTACTCTGTTATTTTGTATTGGTCTTCGCAGTAAAGGAAGAGGATAAAATGCCAGAGATACAAAAAAATGTAAAATTAAATAATCAAGGGGAGGAACAAACTAGATTTAATATAAGTAAAAATAAATGGAGGAACTAATGAGATTAAATCTAGACAAATCTCTAGCACCTGATGGTTCGCCAGGGTAAGAAAAGAAATATATCTAACATATATACTGCTTTGGATACTGTTGGAGGGGGGAATGGCCTCTCAGGGGAAAGTAGCAACAGCCAAGTTCACGGCACCGTGGGTGGATCTGCTGCTCAGGGGGGTGGGAGGAAAACAAGTGACAAGGCTATAGTGATAGGGGATTCAATAGTTAGGGACACAGACAGACGCTTCTGTGGCCGCAAACGTGAATCAAGGATGGTATGTTGCCTCCCTGGTGCCAGAGTCCAGGATGTCACGGAGCGGCTGCAGGACATTCTGGGGAGGAAAAGTAAACAGCCAGTGGTCATGGTACACATTGGTACTAATGACATAGGTAAACTAAGGGATGAGGACCTGCAATCTCAGTACAGGAAGTTAGGAGAAAAATTAAAATGCAGGACCTCAAATGTAGTAATCTCAGGATTACTCCCAGTTCCACGTGCTAGCGAGAGCAGGAATAAGAGGTTAGACCAGATGAACACGTGGCTGGAGAGATGGTGTAGCTGGGAGGGGTTCAGATTCTTGAGGCACTGGGGCCGGTTCTGGGGAAGGTGGGACCTGTACAAACCGGACGGTCTGCACCCAGGCAGAGCTGCGTCCTTGCAGGTCTTTTGCTAGTTCTGTTGTGGAGTATTTGAACTATGTGGCAGGGGGATAGGATTCCAGGAATAGGATCAGATAGGTCAGATTCAGATCAGAAAAATGGAGGTAGAACATTAGCTAGGGACGTTGTGATAGACATGGAGTTACAGGAGAAGCGAAGTTTAAAAAGTGTCCAGCAAGGGAAATTGATGGGGTTAAACTGTTTATACTTCAATGCAAGGAATATTACAAGCAAGGTAGATGAGTTAAGGGCACAGGTAGACACATGGCAGCAGGATGTCATTGCTATAACGGAGACCTGGCTAAAGGAGGGACAAAACTGGCAGCTAAATATCCCTGGTCCCTGGTTATAGAGTATTCAGACACAATAGAGTAGGAAATAAAAAAGAAGGGGGGGGGTGGGGTAGCACTAATGGTTAAAGAATCAATTCCAGCTGTGAGAAGGGATGATATACTAAATGGGTCAACAAACAAGGCTTTATGGATTGAGCTTAGAAATAAAAAAGGGGCAGTCACACTACTGGGAGTATACTACAGACCCCCAAATAGTGAAAAGGAGATAGAAGAACAAATATGTAGGCAAATTTCTGCTTGTAAAACAAGAGGGCAATAATAGTAGGAGACTTCAACTATCCTAATACCAACTGGGATTCAAACATTATAAGAGGCTCTGAGGGAGAAAAATTCATGCAGTGTGTCCAGGAAAATTTTTTCAACCAATTATTGACAAACCCAATGAGAGCAGATGTAATTTTAGACCTAGTCTTGGGGAACAAAGAAGGGCAAGTGGCTGGAGTGACAGTTGGCGACCATATTGGGGACAGTGATCACAATTCAGTTAGATATAGCATTACCATGGAAAAGGACAGAGATAGGCAGGAGTAAAAGTCTTGAACTGGGGGAAGGTAAATTTTACAGAAATGAGAAGGGACTTGGCTGAGGTGGACTGGACAGCGCTGCTGGAGGATAACACAATGGAAAACCAATGGGAAGCACTAAACAGCGAGATCCTAATTGTACAAAGTAGACATGTCCCCTACAAAAATAAGAGTGGTACTGCCAAATCTAGACCTCCCTGGTTGTCTAGAGGAATACAGGGGAAGATCAAACAGAAAAAGAAAGCGTACAATAGGCACAAAGAACTAAGCACTGCAGATAGCCTAGACAAATATAGGAAGTGCAGGGACGAAGTAAAAAAGGAAATAAGGAAATCAAAGAGAGGACATGAAAAAAGATTAGCAAGTAAGGTTAAAGATAACCCAAAGATGTTTTACCAATACATTAATGCTAAAAGTTAGTTAAGGAAAAAGTGGGAACTTTCAGAGATGAAGATGGAAACTTGTGTGTAGATGCAGAGGCTGCGGGAAGGGTTTTGAATGAATATTTTCTCTCCATGTTTACAAAGGAAAGGGAGGATGTAGATATAGTAGTCCAGGAGGAACACTGCGAGATATTGGACGGGATAGTCATAAAGAGAGAGGAAGTACTCGAAGGGTTGAAATCCCTGAAAGTTGATAAGTCACCAGGGCCAGATGGATTGTTTCCGAGGCTGCTGAAGGAAGTCAGGGAGGAGATAGCAGATGCTCTGAGGATGATTTTCCAATCTTCACCAGATACAGGGGAGGTACCGGAGGACTGGAGAAATGTAAACGTAGTTCCATTGTTTAAAAAGAGATCAAAGGAAATGCCAAACAATTATAGGCCTGTTAATCTTACATCAGTGGTGAGCAAATTAGTAGAATCAATCCTGAGAGATAGGATTAACTGTCATGTGGAAAGGCAGGGACTAGTCAGGGATGGTCAGCATGGATTTGTTAAAGGAAGGCCTTGCCTCACAAATTTGATTGAATTCTTTGAGGAAGTGACAAGAAGGGTTGATGAAGGTAGTACAGTGGATGTTGTGTACATGGATTTTAGCAAGGCATTTGACAAGGTCCCACATGGCAGATTGGTCAGGAAAGTAAAAGCCCATGGGATTCAGGGTAATGTGGCAAACTGGATAAAAGGTTGGCTTTGTAACAGGAAACAAAGGGTAATGGTCGATTGATGCCCTTGCAAATGGAAAGTTGTCTCAAGTGGTGTTCCACAGGGCTCGATGTTGGGACCCTTGCTGTTTGTCTTATATATTAACAATTTGGACGTGAACGTGGGGGACACGATTGGGAAATTTGCAGACGACACAAAGATTGGTCGAGTAGTAGATAGTGTAGAGGATAGCCATCATTTCCAAAATGATATAGATGGGTTGGTGGAGTGGGCGGTAAAGTGGCAGATGGATTTTAACATAGAGAAGTGTGAGGTCATACATTGAGAAGTGTGAGGTCATACATTTAGGGAGGTCAAACAGTTACAGGGATTAGACAATAAATGGGAATATACTAAGAGGGATGAATGAAGTGAGAGATCTTGGCGTACAAGTACACAGGTCCCTGAAGGCAACAGTGCAAGTAGACAACGTTGTAAAGAAGGCATATGGAATGCTCTCCTTCATTGGCAGAGGTATAGAATTTAAAAGTAAGGATATAATGTTGGAATTGTATAAAACACTGGTGAGGCCACAACTGGAGTATTGTGTGCAGTTCTGGTCACCACATTACAGGAAGGACGAGAAAGCTCTGGAGAGAGTGCAGAGGAGGTTTACAAGAATGTTGTCAGGGTTAGAAAAGTGTAGCTACAAGGAGAGATTGGATAGGTTAGGGTTATTTTCCTTAGAACAAAGAAGGCTGAGAGGTGACTTGATTGAGGTGTACAAAATTATGAGGGGAATAGATAGAGTGGACAGGATAAAATCATTTCCCTTGGTGAAGAATTCTAGAACCAGGGGACGTAGATTTAAGATAAGTGGCAGAAGGTGTAGGGGGGACATGGGGAAGAGGGTAATGGGTGTCTAGAATTTACTGCCGAAGTTGGTGGTAGAGGCAGAAACTCTAAACTCTTTTAAAAAGTACCTGGATCTGCACCTTAAGTGCTGTACGCTGCAGGGCTATGGGCTGGGTGCGGGAAGATGGGATTAGAAAAGGCACTTGGGTGTCCTCGGGCTGGCATGGACAAGATGGGCCGAATGGCCTCCTTCTGTGCTGTAACTTTTCCATGGTTCTATATGGGGAAATAAGTCATGATTCCACTAGTCATAACCTTCAAAAACTCTCTTGATCCAAGAATTGTCCCCTTGGCTTGGAAAATTACCAATGTTACTGTACTATAAGTGAGTAAGAGATAAACCAGGAAATGATAGGTTTATTAGTCTGATGTCAGTTGTGGAGAAGTAACTGGAATTAAGGTAACTGAGCATTAAACAAATATGAATTGATAACAGAGAGCCAGCAGGGACGCAAGGGTGAGTTAGGTCTGATGAGCCTAGTTCATGGACAAAAGACAGATGTGACAGCCCTTGACACGAAGACAGCATTTGACTGAGTATGGCATCAAGGATCTCCAACAAGATTGAAGTCAATGGGAATCGGGGAAAACTCTCCACTGGTTGGAGTCATACCTAGCTCAAAGGTTGAGGTTGTTGGAGGCCAATCATCTCAGTCTCCCAGGATATAGCTGTAGGAGTTCCTCAGGGTAGTGTCCTAGGCCCAAACATCTTCATCAATGACGTCTCCTCTAACATAAGGTCAGGAGTGGCAATGTTTGCTGATGATTACAGTGATCAGTACCATACATAGCTCCTCAGATGCTGAAGCGGTCTATGCCCATATGCAACAAGACCTGGACAACAGTCAAGCTGCACAAAGTATCAGGTAACATATCCCAACAAGAGAGAATCTAACCATCTCCTCTTGACATTTAATGGCATTACCACCATTGAATCCCCCACTATCAACATCCTTGGGGTTACCATGATCAGAAACTGAACTGGACTTGCCATGTAAATAATGTGGCTACAAGACCTGATCAGAGGCATGGAATTCTGTGGCGAGTAACTCATGACCTGACTCTCCAAAGCCTGTCCACCATCTACAGTGTACATGTCAGGAATGTGATTGAATACTCTCCACTTGCCTGGATGAGTGCAGCACCAACAGCACTCAAGAAGCTCGGCACCATCCAGAACAAAGCAGGCTGCTTTGTTTAACACCCGTACCACCAGTACATAGCTGTAGCAATGCGTACAATGCACTGCCGCTACTCACCATGACTCCTTCAAAAGCACCTTCCAAACCCATGTCCCCTACCACCTAGAGGAACAAGGACAGCAGATGCATGGGAACACCAGCTCCTGCAAGTTTCCCTCTAAGTTGCTCATCATCCTGACTTGGAACAAAATCGCCATTTCTTCACTGTTGCTGGATCAAAATCCTTGAACTCCCTCCCTAACAGCATTGTGATTGTACCTACACCACATGGACTGCAGTAGTTCAAGAAGGCAGCTCACCACTACCTTCTCATGGGGAATTGTGGATGAGCAACAAATGCTGGCCCAGCCAAGGATGCTCACATCCCATGAAAGAATGCAAAAAAAGTTGAATTTTTTGTGGAGCCAACTAAGGTGGTAGATAAGGGAGTGTCTATAGATGTTATTTATCTGAATTTACTGAAGGCATTAGACAAGGTTCTAAAAAGAACCTTAATAAAATAAAAGCTCATGGAATTGGAGGCAATCTATTGGCTTGAATAGGGAATTGGTTAGCAGGTAGAAAGCAGAGTTTTAAAAAAATTTTTTTGATGGATTGTGGGCATCGCTAGTAAGGCCAGCGTTTGTTGCCCATCCCTAACGACTCTTGAACTGTGTGGCTTGCTGGGTCATTTCAGGGGCCAGTTAAAAGTCAACTACGTTGCTGTGGATCTGGAGTTACATGTGGGCCAGACCAGATAAAGACAACAGATTTCCTTCCCTGAAGGACATAGTGAACCAGGTAGGTTTTTACAACAATCAATGATAGTTTCATGGTCACCAACACTGAGCCTAGCTTTCAATTCCAGATTAATTGAATTTAAATTCCACCAGCTGCCATGATGGGATTTGAATCCACATCCTCAGAACATTACTCTGGGCCTCTGGATTATTAGTCCAATCACATTACCACTGCACCACCATATGGATATACACAAAAACATCAGAGAAATAGAAAGCAATGAAGATGAACAAGGTAAAAGAGACAATTGGAAATCCTCTCAGAGAGAAAAGCAGAACTTCTTCAAGGTGGACATTCCCAGAAAAGAAGTGGCAGTGCATGAGTCACTGATACAAAAGCACCCTCATTACTTTCTATTGTGTTTGATCAGGTATCTACCCAAAATTCACTTTCACAGTCACATTTCCTTCCTAGGCTACTGTCTGCGGCTCTGATCATTCCATGTGGATTCCAGCTGAAATTCTACCCTTGGTGCTTCGAATCTACCTGCAATTACAAATATCTCCTAAACATGTAGCATTCCTCAAACCATTGTTCTTGTCCCATCCTGAGATCCACACTTGATGCCATTCACTTGCATGCAGCCTCCTGCAGCGTTTCAGTGAACCTCAGTGCAAGTTCATGGAACAATACTTCACCTTTCGATTAGGCACTTTACTGCCTTTCAGAATCACCATTGAGTTCAACAATTTCAGATCATAACCTCTGCCCTCATTTTGTTTCTTTTTCCTTTGCTGGTTTTGGCTTCACTCTATTGTTTTCCTTTTTTTGTGCTCAGTTGGCAACTGTTCATCATTCACACCTCTAGACTTCTAATAGAATGTTGTCATTTATTCCGAGAGGGATTGATTACAAAAGTAGGGAGGTTCTGCTCCAGTTGTACAGGGCACCTGTGAGACCACATCTGGAGTATTGTGTATAGTATTGGTCACCTTATTTAAAGAGAGATGTAAATGTATTGGAAGCAGTTCAGAGAAGATTTACCAGACTAACACCTGGAATGTGTGAGTTGTCTTATGAGGAAAGGTTGGACAGGTTAAGCTTGTATCCTCTGGAGTTTAGAAGAGTAAGAGGATTGAAATATATAATATCCTGAGGGGTCTTGACAGGGTGGATATGGAGAGGATGTTTCCTCTTGTGGGAGAATCTGGAACTAGGGGGTCACTGTTTAAAAATAAGGGGTTTCCCATTTAAAACAGAGATGAGGTGAATTTTTTTCACTCAGAGTTGTGAGTCTTTGGAACTCTCTTCCTGAAAAGGTGGTGGAAGCAGAGTCTTTGAATATTTTTAAGGCAGAGGTGGATAGATTCTTGGTAAGCAACGGTTATAAGGGGTAGGTGGGATGCAGATTTCAGGTTACTATCAGATCAGCCATGATCTTATTAAATGGCGGGGTAGGCTCGAGGGGCTGAACGGCCTACTCCTGGTCCTTGATCATATGTCCATACCTTTTGTTCTGTCACTTGTCTCATTACCATTTTCTTTGGATTTTTGCCACCAACCTTTGTTATTTAATTTCTCCTGTCTTCCACCGTATCACAGACCTTCCCTTTTGTTATTTTTCCTATCCCCGCCCCTTCTTTCACTTGCTTAAAACCTATGACATCGCTAACTTTTTCCAGTTCTGATGAACGGCCAATGATCTGTAATGTTAACTCTACTTCTTTCTCCACAGATGCTGCCTAACCCAACATCAATACTTGGTCCGGCCTGTAAGTGATCCCATTTCTATACTTGGACTGGTGGGTGATTCTTAACTGCCCTCTGAATGGCCTAGCAAACCACTGAGCTGTATAAAAATGGCTTAAGGAAGTGGGGATAGACAATAATGCTATCTTTGCTGGGAATGTATTATTTTTTTCTGAAGAAAGAATTGGTGATGACTGGTTATAACTGGCACAAAAATCATCTCCATCCTCATCCAGGATTGAAGTAACATCAAGGCTAATCCAAAGGCCAATATTTGGAGTTATAGCAAACCGAATTTTCATATCCATGGTTTTCTAGCCCAGTTATCGTTACCTTAGAATGACTTTGCTGAAATCAAGTCCTGCTAAACACTGCAAGCTTGCTATGAACCAATCCATTTCATAGGTGCATGGGAATTGCTTGATGAGAAAGACCAAGGTTCATCTAATTCACCTTTTACCATTCTCATATTTGCTGATGCAATGACATGTGGACTTGTTGACTAATCACAGTAATCAATCTCAATCAGTCTACAATAGCCACAGACATGAGGCAAGGAAAATCCCCAATGGTGGAGTCTTTCAAGCTACAGATCCAAAGACACCTGTTCCTCCCAAGCATGCTACACTTACCACATCATGTCTCAAATTACTCACATACTTCAAGTTATTTTCCATTTACAAAACTGTGGATATATAATTATGAACAGTTGTATGAGCCAAAACCTGTTGGAGGTCAACAACACAAGTCCAAAATATTATCGAAAGTCATTTATAACAAAATTATCTGCCCATAGCACAACAGTCTGGATCCTCAAGTTATACTGATTGTGGGTAGGTCAACAGGCACAAGGAAGAAAGCAACAGCTTGATAGTTGCAGTTAATTAATTTCACTGTTGTTATCCCTCATTGCTGGCTTTGTTACTGTTCCTACTTCCCAGGATCTAAAGTTCCAGGTCAGAAATTGAGAGTGGAGCCAACTATTGCAGGGGTGGAATAAAGGGACAGGAGAGTTTTTGGTGCCTGGGGGTGGGGGATGTGAAATGAGTGGGTAGACCATCTTAATAAATTCCATTTTAACCACTGTAGAACACAATCTTCAACATTGCATATATTGTTTTACCTTGCAAGGCAAGATGTCAGGAGGACAATGATGAGATGTGCTAGGTATTGTACAAGATGGACAATTGCCCTGGGCAAGAGTATGCCTGGACCCAAGTACTATGGGTCAAGTGTAAGTACTTGCAATCAACAATTCAGAGAAGGTTCACTAGACTGATTCCTGGGATGAGGAAGGGTTAAATGTTGGGCTCATACTCATTGGAGTTTAAAAGCATGAGACGTGATCTTATTGAAACATACTGTATAAGTTTCTGAGGGGGCTTGGCAGGGTAGATGCTGAGAGGATGTTTCCCCCTGTGGGGGAATCTAGAACTAGGAGGCAGAGTTTAAAGTTGAGGGGGTCTCCCATTTAAGACAGAGATGGGGAGGAATCTTTTCTCTCAAAGGGTTGTTAGTCTTTGGAATTCTCTTCCACAGAGAGCAGTGGAGGCTGAATCATTGAATATATTCAAGGCTAAGTTAGACAGATTCTTGATTGACAAGGGTTCAAGGGTAATGGAGGACCGGCAAGAAAGTACTGTTAAGGCCACAATCAGATCAGCCATGATCTTATTCTTTTGCAGAGCAGGCTCAATGGACCAAATGGCCCACACCTACTCCTATTTCTTATATTCCTATTAACATCTTATGAACATTTTACCTTGGGTGTTAACATTGCAGACTTTCTTATACATAGTGAAAGAAATTTTGAGCTGAAATCCTACTTTAATTACCATTAATACTCATTTAATGGTAATGTGCAGAATTATTTCCAAGTAAGCAATTACTAAAACTTATACCTTAGACTGTTCTATGATATACACTGTCACAAATTAAATCTGGATCTGTGTACAGTCAATCGTGCAGTTTCACAGACCTCCTTTTTAAGATGTGTTGGTGGTATTTCAGAGTATTAAGCCTGTCTGACCACTTGGGGATAAAGGACATTGATAATTGTATCTGGTATGCCAAGTTATAGTCAAAACAAAAATGGCTGCCATAACCCTTTTTGTTGACTAGTACTTTATTTTCAACTGATAATATTCAATTTACCTCAGGAAGCAGGGAAGTGCACAAGATATAGACACTTGGCGGGTTGAAAAAGAAGCTATCAGCATTTGGTGCCTAAATCTAGCAAAAATACTCCACCCTTCTATGCCAGAGAATTGCCTTAAAACCCTTTCCTCATACCTGTCCAACATTATTCAGTATTTTTTTTCACCACTACTAAAGGACAGGAAATCTTTTGTTTCACCTCCCACCCAAGCTGCTCCTTCTGTTCTCTTACCCCCATCACACACATACTAGTAGATCTTCTACAGCATTGTGGAATGGGTGCCAGAAGCTACTTTCTTTTATCCCATGCAACGTCCAAGGACCACAAATTTATGTTGATTGTGTAAATCAAATTGTATTTTTGGTATAGAGTATTCTAGGAGCATAGTAATATTAATGAGCTTTAATTACATGCATAGTTGCATGGAAAACTAAAAAACTGTGGCCTTGATTACTACCAAATAGTTGTGTAGCTATCCAGTTAGTTTTATTGTGAAATTAAAAACAGAAAATGTTGGGAACACTCAGCAGGTCAGGAAGCAACTGTGGAGAGAAACAGAGTTAACGTTTCAGCTCGATAAATCTTTGTCAGATTATTTCAGATTTCCAGCATCTGCAGTATTTTGCTTTCATGTTAGTTTTGTGCACCGTTTCTCAAAAGCCCAGGATCCTGAGGAAGACGGTAGAGACGGTGTTGCAGGCAGTCACAATACATTGCTCAAGGAGGAATTTTGAGAGGAAGCGCTAGGAAAAGCAATCTAAAAATGTCTTTAAAAGTATGTTTTTAACACCCATGGTATTTCATAAAATTCACCCATACTGAATTCTGTGAAAATCCTAAAGGATTAAAACTAGAACTCTATAAATTCAGACAACACTCTTGGTGCAGAGATAAACTAAGGTTCGTGTTAGTAGCTGTTTGTTTCTAATTAACAGCTGAAGCTAAGAAAGTTGAGAATACTTATGTTAACATTATCATACTGATCACACTGGGAAACAATGAGAGGTAAACAACTTCCCAACATCCTGTCTTTTGTCAACCAGTTGGAATACAGTTACATGCATTTATATAATGTCTTTAATGTTGAACAACCAGTAAAACTTGGAAATGACTGGTACTGGTCCAAACTGGAGTTCCATTTAAGGTATTACAAGACCAGTTCAAACAGGCAAAATGCCTTTTTGGCTTGACAGCAGCATTTTGTTAGTGGCGAATACCACTCGTGTTGCTGCAGCATAGTAGCAGTGTGAAACAGCTAGCTTCACCTGTTGCTCAAATTTTTGAGATACCAGTAGATATAGGCAGACATTCTGCCTATCATACAAATGAGTAATGTGGTATATGAATTTCAGTGCCAGTGAGATGCTAGGTATGTAGGCCGTATATCCCAAAGACTGGTGGATCGTATAAAATAGCATATCCCTTCTGTTGTTCGCAATTGGCAAGATACAGACCATACCCAACCAGCCTGTGCTTACAAAACTCAAAACACAATGTCCAACATTAGATGTTTCAATCACACTCCATGATTGGACAACATTTGCTAAATAATCCTCAGTGTGCTAAGAATTATACTGATGACCAATTTAAGATTATCAGTCAGGTTCGCAGTGTGGCACATTTGTGTGTACTGGAAGCTACATATATTAATTCACAGGACTTTGTTTTTTGCAAATAGAAAGAACATGCACACACACTGTGCCTGTTTCAGCTATACAAGATAAGTGACAGCCATTCACTGGTTCATTCCTCAGGGCAATGCCTTGACCAACCAGAGTCAAGCTGTTTGGTTTAAATTTTTTTTAAATGCTTGGCAGTTAACTGTCAGCCACCATCAACTGGTGCATTCTCCATGGCAACACCTTTAGCAATCTGAGTCCACTTTCCAACCAATCAGCATTCCCTTCTCATACAGTATAAATGTATTGTTTCCCTCACATTTTATTCTTGCAAATTGTCCTAACGAGCGCAAGACAAAAAACTTTAATAAATGTCATTTTTTCAGCAATACTCAAGTTCTGTATCACCAAACATCTATTAATCAAGGTCTATAAAACAATGTACAACAATAAAACAAGGATGAATATATTGAAGAAAAAGACAACCCAGGAAGAGAGGAATACTATAACTGAAAACAGAGGTTAACCTACAAGCAACTCAAAGGTGAACCCAAGTATTTCAAAAGAAAGATAAATCTGCCCAGCTCTACTAAATCTGGCAGAGAAGGACAAGAATATGGTCAATTATACACTAAAATGGACTTTAAATGCACTGGAAATACTGGTTATTCAAACCTCTTTTAACCTGCCAGCTGTGGAAGGAACCCAATTGTAAAATTGCCTTGCAATCTGTGCTTTAATATTGGGCAATGACTGTAACATAATCTTCTGTGAAATAGGACCCGATTGATGTTGAATTAATATTTTGACTGAAACTATGTTTGAGGCTACAAAAACTGAAGCCCATAACTACATCTGCCAGGTAGTCGGTGTAATCTTATGATGGTAATAATCATGTCTGATGCCAATGGTTTTGTCGTGATTAATTTTAAAATTCAATAATATACCATCTCCAAAGTGATTGATTTGTTTTGTCTAATTGTGAAAATACTCTGAAATGGCATCTAATAATTCTCAGACATGACAATTCTTCAACTATTTTTCAATCCTCATTCCTGAATTCAGTCCTGATTTTGAAGTATCCTATTGTTGAACAAGTGTTAGCTATTTGAGTCCAGCATCAGGGATGCCAAACAAGTAAAGTGCTCTGGATGGTGCCTTGCAAAATGTATTCATCCAGGCAAGAGTCGTTCTGATCCATGCTCTATCCTCACCGTTTGTGGGAGCTTGCTGTAGGCAAAATGTCTGCTGCATTTTGTCTTCACAACGACAATCTCGTCACTTGAAATGTTTAATTGATATTGTAAGGTGATTCATGATTGCGAGGCTATTTCCTGTTTAATACAAAAAAACACAATGGCCAGAATTTTAGCTGATCAAGCATTTCCAAGCTTCATTTCAGGACTGACTGGTGTCTCCAAGGTCCCTGGAGGATTCAGACTGTGTGGATCCTTCCAGGCATCAGGCTGCCTTCTGTGGCCCTGGAAATGGGGATTGTGGCCTCTGCTGGTGGCACCTCCTCTGAGGAGGAAGAGAGCGGCAGAAGGGAGAGGAGGCCAGGTGTCCAAATGTAGCTTCCAGGGGAGCGACTTGTGGGAGGAGAGGCGCAGGCGCAAGGGGCGCAGGGCCAGCAGGTAGTCCAAGGTGGAAGGGGCCGGTGAAGACGCCAACTATCCTGCTGCCAGGATTTACAGGCAGCTACCTCAATATGTCAGAGGTGCAATGCCAAAATAGGTTCCGTCTCTCCAGGAAGACAGTCACATCCATTTGTCAGATCATTGGGCCTGAGATCACCTCTGACTGTGTGGGTGGACACCCCAAGCCAGTGGTCTTCAACGTCTATGCCTCCAGCCTTTTCCAGGGATCAGAGGGGGATCTGTGTGGATTCTCCCAATCAGCTGTCCATAGCTGCGTCAAACTGGTGACAGAAGCTCTGTTCAGGCGGTTAATGACTTTCATTCATTTCTGTACGAATGAGGCCAGCCAGGCTGAGCAAGCCAGAGGCTTTGCAGCGATTGCTTGGTTCCCCCAC
The DNA here is from genome assembly GCF_017639515.1 of Carcharodon carcharias. Classification (NCBI taxonomy): domain Eukaryota; kingdom Metazoa; phylum Chordata; class Chondrichthyes; order Lamniformes; family Lamnidae; genus Carcharodon; species Carcharodon carcharias. The sequence continues at coordinate 52,959,018 of NC_054483.1, read as the reverse complement.
ATCCAGGGTACCATTGACTGCACACATGTGGCCATCAAGGTGCAGCGGGTTAGTCAGGTGCCTTCGTCAACAGGAAGTGATTCCACTCCATGAATGTGCAGATAATGTGTGACACATTCAGCAAGTCTGTGCAAGGTAGCCTGGCAGCTCCCATGACGCTTACATCCTGAGACACTCCCAGGTGCTGAGGTTCATCAGTGTTCCAGCTCGGCTGGATAGATGGCTGCTGGGTGACAAGGGCTATCCGTTGATAAGGTGGCTCATGACGCCTCTCCACCACCCAAGAAAAGACGCATAATAATAGGAGTCATGCCTTCACAAGGGCAGTGATAGAGAGGACCATAGGTCTTCTGAAGATGCGCTTCTAATGCCTGGACCATTCAGGGGGAGAACTACAATACCCCCAGAGTGGGTGTCACTGATAGTGGTTGCATGCTGCGCTCTCCACAATCTGGCACTGGCAAGGGGGACCCACTGGAGGAAGAGGATCTTGAGGCAGCTCCACAGGCCACAGAGGATGAATCCAGTAGTGAATCAGAAGAGGAGCACAGTGAGGGTGTGGAGGCAGACCTCTGCATCCTTCAGGGAGGCAGGGATACCAGGGATGCCTTGATCTAAAGCTCCTGCAGCTAGGCTGCCAAAGATCTGCTTCCACCTCATGCCGGGGCTGCTGCCTCCATCCCAGGTGTCTGAAATGACCTTGTGCTATGAACCCAAAGTCCACTCAGTGCCTGTGCAATAAAGTTTGGAGCCACCTATTACATGCTGGTGTTCCCTGAACCAAAAATAAAAGGTGAAGCATACTCAGGCCATTACAACAAAAACAAATTTAATGTTATTGTCACATTGAAATCACATTGACAATACCAAAACTGGTGTTATGTCCACACCAGTAGACATATAAAGCAAATATGACTGAACAGAAGATCACCCGTGACCAGTCCCTCTTGTGCTCATGGTGACTTAAACTAACATTTGCAAGTGCTACGTCTTGGTGCCCCACCCCTTGCTGGCACTGGCATTGGAGACAGCCTGCTCACTCTGCTGTTGGCCTTGGTGACCTTGGTGGTCATCCGTGAGCCAGTGGAGCCTGTGCTGGCCCTGCCTGGGAGGGAGAGGCCAGTGCCACAGCTGGCATCTCCCCAGTCATCGCAGCCTCATCAGATGCTACGATCACTGGCAGAGGGGCAAGGGGGCTGCTGCCATCATCCAGAGTGCCCTGAGAAGACCCCGCAGTGACAATAAGCTGCTCACGCGTCACTTTGAGGTCACTTTGGATCTCCCTGTTCATCATTGATGGATGGGTACCTAGTTGGGATACTGGGTGCCTCATCCATCTGCCACATGGCACTGACGACCTGAGGTCATTGCCTGTGTGAGGGCTTGCAGGTCCGAGCGCAATCCCAGGAGCCTCTCATTCTGTCTCTGGAGCTGCCTTTCCATGAGAATCACCACTCTCTCAATGGAGGAGATAGTGTGCTCAGCCATGAGGGTCAACACAGTGCTCATGCTCCTCATGGACTCCTCCATAATGGAGACCATGGCATGCATACGCTCATGGATCTCTGCCGCACATCTCGTTGGACACTCAGCATCTGCCAATTAATGGATGACTCCAGAGGCTCATCATCTGCCTTCAACCCGACATTGTCCTTGTCCTCAACAGTCCTCTGACTGCCGGCGCCCTGGGTACTCTATGCCTCCGCCTGCACCTCAAGCGAGTGTAAAGTGCCCTCACCAATGTGCACCAGCAATGTAGTCAATAGTCTAACACCCACTGAGGTGCTGGTACCTGCGTTGGTTCAGAGAGTGTGTGTGATGCAGGTACATTTGAAGCTCGGCGGTCCTCTGGTGTCAGGGGTGGCAGGTCAGGGTCCTGCAAACAAGTGCCTGCTGGTGAATCTAAGGGAGAAGAAGGACATGTCATTAGTTAAAGTCATCACACTGTCACTGTGCATGCCAGGCACCCTGGTGAGACCTGGAGATCTGCATCATGGTATCATAGTCTTTCAATGATCAATGGGGTCTCCAGTTTTGAGGCTCCCATGAATTAAGAGGCTACACTAGAATGGTTGTACAATCCAAAACTCTCACCTCTGTGCATTGCGCTCTTACCTTTGTCTTGCACCTCAGCCTCTTCACGCCCGGTTGCACGTGGCATATGCTGGCTCTCCAGCTCAAGGGCCTCCTGCTCGAACCTGGTGAGCAGCAGCAGGTTGGGTGGGTCTCCGCCTGTACGTGACCTCTCTGACTGTTTATGGCTTGTCTTCTCCTGAAACGACAGAGGAGCGTTGATTAGTTCACTCTCTATCTGCAGCACCAATGCAGCCTGGCCAACCCCACATGAGGAACACCTCCCAGGGCACATCCAAGGCATGGTCCTCGAGCTGCAAGGCACTCAGGCCAAGCAGGCAGGGCTCACCCCCCTTGGCCAGCTCCGGCGTCATTGACAGTTGTCACTCAGACTCTAACATCCCTGAGCTCCATGGGGGGACGGCCAGCCCTTAACACTTCTGTACAGTTACCCATGCCAACATGGTACTCACTCTTCCTGAGCGCAGCAGGTCATTGAACCTCTTGCAGCACTGGCCCAACGTGCACTGCACCACATCGTGGCTGCTGACCTCGGCTGCCACCTCCTCCCATGCCCTCTTGGTGAGGTGCGGTGGCCTCCTCCTCCCATCTCTGGGGACAAGGGTATCCCTCCTGGCAGCCACCTCCCTCCCAGGCGGGACACTCATGCGAAAACCAGGGGCCAAGTGTTCACATGACCTGCCCTCCCGCCTGGTGTCTGCAGCCACACTTAATTGCAGAACTTTACTGTTGAAAACGCAGAAGAGACGTTCTTCTGTGGCAGTCTTCAAGGAGCTGCCTGTGCCATTTTTAAACTGGCCGCCGGTTGCCATTGGACCCTGCGGCTGACAGGCCCCCATCCGCCCCTTCCCGACATTTGGGGAGCTGCAATTTCACAATGGGTGGGCCTTAATTGGCCGGTCAGCGTGAAATCGCAGCTGGGAGACCGATCGCTGGCGGCGGCCCATTTCCCAGCCCACGTCCGCGGCCCAGATTGCATCTGCCCACCGACCTGAAAATTCTGCCCAATATTCTAGCCTTTCATGAGCTACAAACTGTCATTTGGACAGTGACCGGGCTTCAGCCTGCAGTTTCGGTGTACTGCTGAGAGTGAAATGAAGTTCAGAGCCAAATATTCCCTGCCAGAGATGTAGCTTGTGAAGGGTACAAACAATCCCCCTGCTGGATGCCAGGTGCATGTGCGAGGAACTCTTGACACTCTTCAGTATTACACAATTACAACAACCTTATTTGCTGTGGGCTTCAGACCCAAGAATCACTCTGAAGAGAAAGAGTAAATAATATTCAAATGATTTCTTTCTTTATCTGTTTCAATAACAATTTTAATTAGCTCTCTCCCACTCAGTTTGAAGGGACAATAGAATTGAAAGTACAGCAAGGAAACTGCTGAAAAATACTGGGCCCAAAGAACCGAGCCAGGCTTTGCAGAGTTGGCTGTCAGATTCAAGGTGGGAACGAACCTTCAGCAGCAGTGATAGAGATACTATGGCAGGCTGCAATGCATTTCAGGGTGCAGAGTTGTCCGATGTGTTTCCCTTTACTAAATCTAATAATACCAGCATTACAAAGTAAAAATGACTGATAAGAAAAGACGAGCTGATCCATCATGTCTGCCTCAAATAACATGTTTATTAGAGGATCATGACTGGACACCACTGGTTGGTAGTCTGGAGTGCTGGGGACCTAGCTAGCTCAGGTAACAAATTGGTACATCTGCAATAGGAGTTTGACACATTTGCAATTTACAACACTTATCATGTCATCCTGGAGCCAATTCCACACCAAATTGAATCCAATTTCATTCCCCTCCCCTAATAGAATGATTAATTGGTCATAAGACAGCTGAAACAGGTTATTCACCTCCAATGAACTCTTGATTTGAGAAATTGAACCCTTGTTTGAACTGAGTGTTTGAAGAAGTGACTGTAACTCTTTCGAGTACAAACCCGTTTCCATCTGTTACAGATGAAGTTACATTGTTTCATAGTTTGCCATTGTGAGATTTGAACTCTTGATAATCTTTTAAATGAAAACCAAATCAACAAAATTGGGATAAATCAGGCACAGCCCCTAATTCAGGTCAGCTGTAAAACCAAGAACAAAGTTTAAAGGAAACTTACAAACTTTAAATCAAAATGTGATTAAAGGGGTCAACAAAACACCCCAGTCCCCGCGGTGCCCACCGAGCACGGAAGGCCTCGAGAGTGCCAGCAGACACCGCGTGCTCCTTCTCCAGGGACATCCGGCAGCGAACGTAGCCACGGAAGAGGGACAAACAATCGGGCGGGACTCCCCCGTCGATCGCCCGCTGCCTGGACCTGTTAATGGCCAACTTGGCCAGGCCCAGGAGCAGGTTCACGAGGAGGTCCTCCTCCTTCCCGACCCCCTTCCGCACCGGGTGCCCATAGATCAGGAGCGTGGGGCTGAAGTGCAAACAAAACATCAATAAAAGGTTTTTCAAATAACTAAAAAGGGAGTGCAGCCTACAACACCCTATGTATACATGGTCCACGGACTCCACAAGACCGCAAAAAGGGCATGTGTCCTGAGAGTCCGTGAACCTATGCATCCTCTTATTATAAGGGACTGCTGCATGCAACACCCTCCAACCCAGGTCCCCGATAGAAAGGGGGAGGACACCTCCGTAGAGGGCCTCCCATCGAGGGCCTCCGCCGCCGGACGGCAACAAGGCACGCCAGGGCGTGTCCGGTCGACGGACAAGGGCGAGAAAATGGAAGGTGTGCAGCAGCAGTCCGTACAAAAAGCCCCTCTTTGCTGTGCCAAAAGGCACAGAGGGCATGTCCCCGAGGCGGCTCATATTGCGGGGCACCAGCACCCGAGGGAGGGTTCGGGGCTTGGGGCCAATGTGGAATTCCGTCCGAACAGGGGAACGCTCAGACGGAAGACCACCGCGCACCTGGGCCACCTCAAGACCCAAAATAACGTCGGGTCCGAGCACGACCGTTCTCAGGTCTTGGATGGCATCGGCTGCGACCTGGACACTCACAGACGCGCGTCGCGCCAACTCCTGCGGGAGCATCCAGCCCAGTCCTCCGCCACCCAGCACGTCCCCGATCCTGGTCACCCCTGCGGCCACAGCCCTCCTCTCCGCCAACCACTGAAAAGGACGGAGGGGCGGATTCCTGAGCAGCGGCTCTCTGACGATAGCCGCTACTCCTGACGGGGGAGAGCTGCGTCGCGAGGCGACCACTTTCCAGACTTTGATCAGGTCCTGGTAAAAGACGGGCAACGCCTGCAAGGAGCCACCGAGGCCCAGCTGTTCTATAAACAGGAGCTGCACGTCATAATTCAGGCCGTGCACCTGACGGAAGAAATACGTCATCAGGGCACACCATCTAGGAGGAGGCTCAACGTAGAGGTATCGCTGCAGGGTCTGAAGGCGGAAAGTCGCCACCTGTGTGCGTAGGCACACTAGCGCCTGACCACCCTCCCTAAGCGGGAGACTCAGAACCTCGGCAGCGACCCAGTGCAATCTTTTGTCCCAGAAGAAGTCGACTAACAATCTCTGGATTCTTGTGACAAAGTCCGGGGCAGGGGTCAAAGTGACCAGCCGATACCACAACATGGCGGCAATCAGCTGGTTTATGACCAGAACTCGACACCGGTAAGATAGCACTCGGAGCAGTCCTGTCCAGCGCCGCAGGCGAGCGGTGACTTTCGTCTCCAGTTCCTGCCAGTTTGCCGGCCAGGATTCCTCAGCGGGGCAGAGATGGACCCCCAGGTAGAGGAGGCTGGTCCTGCTCCAGGTGAAAGGCCTGAGCTCCTCGGGTAGGGGATCCATCTGCCACTGACCGACCAGGAGTCCAGAACACTTACCCCAGTTGATCCTGGCAGAAGAAGCGGCAGAGTAGACCTCCTGGCACTCGCGCATCCTCCGCAGGTCAGCCGGGTCACTAAACATAAGGAGCACGTCATCGGCGTAAGCCGAAAGGACCACCCCGATGCCCGGCCCGCGCAGAACCAATCCCGACAACCTCCTCCGCAAGAGGCGCAGGAAAGGCTCCACGCAAATAGAATACAACTGGCCAGACAGGGGGCAGCCCTGACGTACCCCTCTCCCAAAGCGAAGGGGCGCCGTCAGGGACCCGTTAACCTTCACTAGACACTCCGCGGCAGTGTACAGAAGTCGGATCCGGGCGACAAAATGCGTCCCGAACCCGAAAGCTCGCAGAGTTCCGAGTAAGTATTCGTGATCCACCCTGTCGAACGCCTTCTCCTGATCGAGAGACAGGAAGGCGCTCGACAGACCAGCCCTCTGGGAATGGTGGATGATGTCCCGGACCAGATGGATGTTATCATAAATGGTTCGGTCCGGGACGGTGTAGGACTGGTCAGGGTGGATCATGTGGTCCAGCACGGTGCCGAGCCGAGAAGACATGGCTCGGGCGAAGATTTTGTAGTCCGTGCTGAGGAGGGAGACCGGGCGCCAGTTTTGAAGAAGGCGGAGATCCCCCTTCTTCGGTAGCAGGGCAATCACGGCCCTGCGCCACGAAAGGGGCATCTCCCCGGTAGCAATGCTCTCCCCCAGGACCCCCGCGAAGTCGCTCCCCAAGACGTCCCAGAACGCCCTGAAGAACTCCACGGTCAGCCCGTCTAGTCCCGGGGTTTTGCCCCTAGAAAGACCGTCGAGTGCGCTGGTCAGCTCCCCCAGACTTATAGGGGAGTCGAGCTTTCCGGCGCACTCCGGGCCGACCTGCGGCAGGTCCTCCCACAAAACTCTGCAAGCTTCCTCGCTGGACGGATCCGGAGAGAAAAGGGCAGTGTAGTAATCTCGGGCAATGGCCCTGATGCCCTCCGGATCCGAGACAAGTGATCCGTCGTCGGCCAGCAGCGTAAAGAGCTGCTTACGGACCCCGTGCCTTTTTTCCAGTGAGTAGAAGAAGGGAGAGCCACGGTCCATCTCCTTAAGGAAACAGATCCGCGACCTCACGAACGCGCCCCGAGACCCGACCAGTTGCAGGTCCCGCAGCGCGCCCTTCTTCTCATCGTACACCGACCGCAGGGCCGGGTCCGCGTCGGGCTGACGGAGACGTGCCTCCAGGTCGAGCACCTCCTTCTCCAACTCCTCGACCCTGGATTTGCGTCTCTTTGTCGACCCCTTCGCGTACTCTTGACAGAAAACTCGGACGTGAGTCTTGCCCACGTCCCACCATAGCCTCAAGGAGGGGAAGCCTCCCCGCTTCCTTCTCCAGCCGGCCCAGAAGCGACGGAACGAGTCCAGGAACCGCTGGTCTTCCAACAACAGGTTATTAAAATGCCAGTACGCGGACCCCGTCCGAGCGCAGAACGAAGTGAGCTCCGCCCACACCAGACGGTGGTCCGTGCACGGAACTTGCTGTATAGAAGCAGCCGGAACGCAGGACACGTACGCCTTCGAAACGTAAAGGCGGTCGAGTCTGGACGCTCCGACTCCAGGTGACACAAAGGTGAACACGCTGGAGTCAGGATGGAGATTTCGCCAGACGTCCACTAAGTCGAAGGACCTGACCAGGTCCCGCAACTTACTCACACCTCGCGTGCAGTGCGGGGTACCGTGACGGTCCCGGACCCCGAGGGTGCAATTGAAATCCCCCCCGAGGACGATGCACTCGCCAGCGTCGATGGAGCCGAGATGAGTGGACACTTCTTCAAAGAAGCTCGCTTGCTGCTGCGTGCCCAGGGGAGCGTACACATTCACAAAGTGAAGCACCGCCCCCCCCAGACGCACAGTCAGGTGCAGCAACCGGCCTGGCACTGGCTCCTTGACCCCCAAGATCTCCGGCTGAAAATGCGGGGCCAACAAGATAGCCACCCCGCCAGAATTGGAGGCTAGGTGACTCATGTGGACCCCCCCTCGCCACTCCAGGAGCCACGTGGCTTTGTCTCCCGGAACGGTATGGGTTTCTTGCAGGAAGCACAACGCATACTTCCCGTCCCTGAGGACCGAGAAGTTCTGGAACCTGCGCTGTGCGGCCCTGCTGCCGCGGATGTTGAGGCTGGCTATAGTCGTCTTCATTGTCAAAGGTACATCAAATCTTCACCTTAAGTCATTAAAAAGAAGAAGAGGACTTTTTAGTCCTTCCTCTCCTTCAGGAGCCCAGCGAGAAACGTTTGGACCCTCCGCCGCGCGTTCCTATCCAACTCAGGAGACTTGAGAGCCTCGCGAGTGGACCAGAACACCAGCGGAAAAGAATGCCACCGGTCCAAGGCCAACTGAACCCTGTCTTGGCGACCGCGATGACTCGCCAAAAAGTCCCGGAGTTCCCTTGGGGGGATGAGGGGGGAGTCAGTGGAGGGCACCAGGGGATCCACCGCCTCGCTTGAGAGCGACTCAGCGTAATCTCCAGCGCTCACCACGGACACCCCATCCTCCTCCAGGTCGTCGCCTCCAGCTTCCGACCCCTCCCCCGCATTGAGTACGGGGGCTGATTCGGAGCTGCCAGCTGGCCCCACCTGTACCTCGATCCCACCCCCAGGATCAAGGCCAGAGGGGTCCTCTCTGGTCTCCTCTAAACGTTTTGGGTCAGAGGGCAGCGGCAGTTCTGATGCCCGCTCTCCTCCCAGCACCGGGTCGTCCGGGGAGCTCAGGACAAGCTCCTGACCTAAAACTAGGACGCCCGGTGCTAAGGTTTGGGAGGGAGCGGGAAGGCCTTCCTTTTCGCCGCCACCCAATGACCCGTTGACATTTTTTAAATTTTGAAAGTTGCAGTCCCCCGATGAGCCAGAAGGTACCTCGGGGGTATCGAGGGTCTCTGAGTCGGGCACCACCTCAAGGGAGGTGCCTTCAGTGACCCCCGAGGGGCCCTGTTCAGGGGACTGCAGCAGGTTGACAGGGGTAATAGTGGTGGGAGTCGGTGCAGGGGTTTTGAGTTCCCCCAGAGGACAGGGCGAGATTTTACTTGGTGGAGACGCCACCACCTCTTCATCGGGGGAAGGGACACACCCAACTTCTTCAGTTTGGGCATCACCCACCTCCTCCTCCGAAGCGTGACGTCTCTTCCGGGTCAGGCTGGGGGCTAGGGAGACCTCCATTTCCGAGGCCCCCTCCTCCTTGTCCAGCCCTCCCGGACACTCCACCCTCTGGGTTTTGGGTGTTAGATACCCCGGCTCGGGGTCCCGCGTCCCTTCCCCGCCGGCCCCGGGAGCACGCGCAGGGACGACGCCGGGCCCAGCACTCGGCGCCTTAGCACCCACGGGCCCGGGAGCACACGCGGACACGATGCCGGGGCCGGATGTTGTCTTTTCCCCCGAGCCGGTGCTTGCAGGTGTTTGGGGGTTTTGGGGCGTTTCAGGGGCCGCCTCCAGGTTGCGGGTCTTCCTCTGCGCCTTCTTACGGCGTGGGGGCTCTCCCCCCGCCTCACCGGCAGCCGAGATGGCAGTGGCCGCCGGCGTCGCTTCCCCTTGCGGGGAGGGAGATGGAGTGGTGGCGGGGGGAGGAGGGGCGGTGCCAGCCGTGGCCGCTTGGGTGGGGCTCGTAGCCTTGGAGGCGGGGCAGTTCTTCCTCACGTGCCCCGCCTCCTTACAAGCATGGCACCGCACGCCCTCCACGGTCCAGAAGACCCGATAGGCGGTCCCCTCAAAATTGATAACGAAGGCCCCCTCCAGGCACTCCTCCTGGGCCAAGCGGACAAATACCTGGCGCCGGAAGGAGTACACATGGCGGAGGGCCGAGTCTTTGAGGCCGAGCGGGATTGGTGCAACCCCCGACCTGACCTCCCCCAATTTATTAAGGTGGGGGAGGAGGAGCTCACTGGATAGAAAAGGCGGGATGTTCGAAATAATAATTCTCTGGGCGGTGGCCTCAAGGGGGTCCACCGCCAGAAAAGTCCCGCCCACAGTGAGTCCTTTTTGCAGGGCGAGGTGCACCGCCCGCTCGGACCTCAAGAAGAATATGGCCTTCCCATACATTTTAGAGGCCGCGACAATGGCTGAGGGGCCGACGACCCCAGCCATAGCCTTTACGCAGGCCTCTATTGTCATTTCAGGGTGAGCATAGCTCTTTACCCCAAGGGCCCTGGTCAGGAGGCGGAAAGGTGACAGGGCAGCGGGAGCAGCTGGAGCCGCAGAAGCAACCACCCCCGCATAAGTTTTCTTTTTTTGAGGCCCTGCCACCGGTGACAAAACCGCCTCCACATTAGCCCTCGAGGGCCCGGCCACAGGTGATGGTGAATTGGCCTTAGGGCCAGAGCCACGCCCACCCCGGGAAGGATTGGCCATTTTGTTTTTTTCTTTTTATATTTTTTTTTAGAAATATAGGGAGGAAAGGGGGTGGGGGAGAGAGGTAGAAACAACCTCCCCTCTTTTAGGCAGGAGAGGAGAGGAGGGAGAGGAGTAAAAGACAGGGAGGCACAGGAGGGAAAGAGGTAAATGTCCTGGTGGGTGTCCTCGATGGTGGATGGACGGTGGGTGGGGGCCTGATGTTCTTCAGGCAGGGGGAGGCGATGTCTTCACCAGCTATTGCTGGCCTTACTGGGAAAAGGGCTGGGTTGGGGGGAGGGGTGGCAGAAAGATGGTTTCAGCACACACACACACCCTCCCTCTCTTCCTTCCCCAACTCCTCTGGCAGTCTTCTTGCCTCCCCCTACAAAAACACAGTCCTTAATTGCCCCCACCTTAAACAAAAATACACAGTTCAGACACCCACCTAGGATGTTGTTTTTTAACTCAGTCCTGGCCTCCTGGCCTTCCTGTCCTGTAGCAACAGTAGCAACTGTTCTCTTCTCTCCCTCTCTCTCCTTTGGCAGCACTGGAGGAGCAGCAGCAGAAGCAGCAGCAGCACACAGCAGAAGCAACAACCCCAAAGGCAGCAGCAGAAACAGTTGAAACACTGAGGAGCAGCAACACCAACACCACACACCTTCTCTCCTCAGTACCAGGAAACCAACTGAATCCACAATTACCTCCACGAGATCGTTAAGAAAATGAACTCTTGATACTCTTTTGAGTAAACCTGTTTCCATCTGTTTCAGATGAAGTTACATTGTTTCATAGTTTGCCATTGTGAGATTTGAACTCTTGATACTCTTTTGAGTAAACCTGTTTCCATCTGTTTCAGATGAAGTTACATTGTTTCATAGTTTGCCATTGTGAGATTTGAACTCTTGATCTCTTAATCTTAGGGTTACAAACCCAGTACCATAACCACTTGGCTATTTAAGCCAAGCCCACCTCCAATCAAGTGGAACTCCTTCCAGAAGGCATATTGAGAGCACAGCCAATCATAGGATATGCAAGTACATACCCACCATTTTCCTGGTCAGAGAAGTATTCTCATTTGGTGGTGACAAGAGCATGTTATGAGTTCTGGACTTTATAAGTTATGTTTTAAACTGTCTCTTTTCAGCCAAGGTAAATTGGAGTAGTTTGGGGAGGGGGGATGTGACCTCCTAAGAAATTTGTCTGGAGTCAAGCCCATGTGACCTGCTTGTTATGGAGGCAGAAACTCAAATCAAAATTTATTGAAGGTAAGGTTCCTAAGTTTTAACACCAGGACACAGGGGAGGCAACTGATCTTGCTGCATACAGACTCTCAGGGTTAGCCAAGATAGAAAGCTTTTGGGGAGAAGGCTGAAAGCAGGTACAGCTGTGCCAGGCAGAAGGAAAGGATTGTTTTTGGGCTAACAACCAAGCAGACTGCTGATGAAGATTGATTCCTGGTTTGAAGTAACAAGGTATGTGGAGAGTTAAAGAATAAAGAGTTGCCAGAGGATGCCTTGCTACTGGAAGTCCACTTGAGATTGCGCAAATTTCTGCTGAGAGTGAGGCATAAATGTATAAAACATGGCATGGGTTTTTGATTGTATTAGGAAGTTAATGGGGAATCCCTTTTCTGTAATTTATATTTGTTGCCTACCAAGTGTTTACTTGATTTAGTTGGTTTGTACAGTAAAAATTTTAAAATGTGAAATCTCCTGTCAAGTGAATATTTGCATTGCTCACTGAGAAATTCATAACTTTTTAAAAGTTATCAGTCTCTACAGGGATCATAACATATTGGATGATATTCTACACAGTCCCAAGCATTATTAAGCAAAGGAACATTAAGTTTTTTATTTTCAACAAAACTGTGCTTAAATTATCATGAACTTCAGCTACCCCTATTTACTAGACTACTCATTAATGGTGTTGCATCCAATTTAGTTCCAATGCACACATACCATAGCCCCGGTTGATCTTATTTTTGTTAAATGTATTCAGGCTTGGACAATGCGTGAGCCAGATCCCAGCAAATGTGTTGGCCAGATACTGGGCAGAGGTAGAAGTGGGGTGAGCGTTAGAGCTGATCTCTTCATAGATGAAGAGCTTGTTGGCATTCACTGTCTAGGCCCACTCATGAAGAGTGAGCAAGTGATGTTACCCAAGTAGCCAATGTGCCATTCCCCATGAATGGTGGAGCAGTACCCAAGCTGGAGATTGTACCTTCAGGAAATTAAGGTTAAAATAAAAGCATTTATTTAATAATTAAATTCCTGACAAAATACCATCTCATTTTGACTGAAAGGCTTACTTCATTAATTTCTACATTACAACAATGACTGCAGTTAATAATACTTAATGTCAGCTTGGGGAGATGGTCATGTGGTGCTAATGTCAATAGACTAATAATCCAGGGGCCTAGGCTGATCCATGGGTTCAAATCCCACCATAGCAGCTGGAGTTTGAATTTGATTAGTAAAATCTGGAATTGAAAACTAGTCTCTGTGATGGTAACCATGACAACTACCATTGATTGTTGTAAAAATCCTTTACAAATATCTTTATAAAGGAAGAAGATGCTACCCAGGCTGGGGTGAGAGAGAGGAGGTAACAGACTAGGAAACTTTACAATAGAGAAGGAGGCGCTTCTAGAGAAGGAATCTTTTTATTTAAAATTGTTAAGATACTAGGACTGGATGAGATGCATCCAAGGATACTAAGGAAAGTGAGAGTGGAAATTGCAGAGGCACAAGTGATAATCTTTTCAGTCTTCTTTAGACACGGGAGGTGCCAGAGGGCTGGAGAATTGTGAATGTTACATCCTTGTTTAAAAAGAGATGCAAGGATAAAGCTGGCAATTACAGAGCAATAAGTTTGACCTCAGTGGTAGGGAAACTTCCGGAAAGTATAGTTTGGGACAAAATCAATAGTCACTTAAACAAGTGCAGGATAATTGAGGACAGCCAGCATGGATTCATTAAGGGGAAATCATGTTTAACTAACTTGCTGGAGTTTTTTTGTGGAGGTACAGAAGGTTGATAAAGGTAACGCTGTTGATGTGGATTTTCAAAAGGCATTTGATACAGTGCCATATAACAGACTTGAGCTAAATTCTAGCTCATGAAATAAAAGGGGAGACTAGGTGCTGGGGTAAGAAATTGGCTGAGAGTCAGGAAACAAAGAGGAGTGGTTAATGGATAGTTTTCGGATTGGAGGAAAGTTTGTAGTGGAGTTCCCCAGGCTCAGTGCTGGGACCCTTGCTCTTCCTGATATATTTTAGTGACCTAGACTGTGGTATGCAGGACATGATTCCAAAATTTGCTGATGCTATGAAGATTGGAAACATTGTCAACTGTGATGTGGATAGTCTTGAACTTCAAAAGGACATAGACATGTTGGTGGATTGGGCAGACAAATGGCAGATGAAGTTCAATGCAGAGAAGTGTGAGGTGATTCATTTTGGCAGGATGAATATGGAGAGACAGCATAAAATAAAGGAGAGACTCTAAAGGAAATTCAGGAACAGAGGGACCTCAGTGTATATGTACATAAGCCATTGAAGATGACTGTGGGAGAGCAGTTAATAAATCATATAGTATCTTAGGCTTTATTAATAGGGACATTGCGTACAATAGTAAAGAGGCCATGTTGAATTTGTATAAGACACTAGTTAGGTCTCATCTGAAGCACTGCTTCCAGTTTTGGGCACCATACTGGAGGAAGGGTTTGAAGGCATTGGAGAGACAGTACGGAGGAGATTCACAAGATTGATTCCAGGGATGAAGAAATGTAGCTACGAGGATAGATTGGAGGGTTGGGACTGTTTTCTTTAGAGGAAAGAAGGCTAAGAGGAGACTTGATAGAGGTGTTCAAGACTCTGAGGGGCATGGACAGGGTAAATGGTGTGAAACTGTTCCCACTCAAGGGAGCATCAAGAACTAGAGAGCACAGATTCAAAATAATTGGCAAAAGGAGTAACAGAGATGTGGGTATTTAAAAAAAAAAATTACCCAGAGGATGGTTGGGGATTGGAATGAAATTCCTGAAAGGGTGGTGGAGGCAGGTTTGATCGAGGTATTCAAAAAGGAATTGGATTGCTCACTGAAAAGAGAATATGCAAGATTATGGGGATAGGGAAGGGGAGAGGGACTAAGTAGAATGCTCTTTCAGAGAGCCAGTGCTGACTGGATGGGCCAAATGACCACCTTCTGCACTGTAAAGATTCTGTGATCCATCTGTCACTAATGGGAAGGAAATCTACCATCCTTAACTGATCTGGCCTACATGTGACTCTGGATGCACAGCAATGTGGTTGACTCTTAACTGCCCCCTGAAATGGCCTAGCAAGCCATTCAATTCAAGGGAAATTAAGGATGGGCAACAAATGCTGGAGAAATGCCCAAATCCCATGAAAGAATAAAAAAGTCATCCTATTATTGAGCAGCTCACCAGCTCAGACATCCCAAGAGAATCTGGTTATTTTGTCAATCACCGTTAAATATGTGTCCTCTTGTTATTGACTGTTCTACCATTAGAAATGCTTCTCTTTACTTATTTTATCAAAGCAGTTCATGAGTTTAAGCATTTCTATCAGTCTCTTATTCAGCTCCAAGATGAACAACCATAGCTTTTCCAGTCCATTTTAAATAGCTGTAATTCTTCATCTCTAAATCATTCTAACTCTGTCTCCAAAGCATTCACGTCCATCCTAAAATCTAACTGTTGCAAAGTAACCAGAACTTCACAATGAAGCCCTCTTCTCACATCTCCCCAGCTGACATATTAAGTATTATTAATTGTAGTCCAACAGCAGGTACATCAACTTGAAATCCATTGGAGTTTCTCCACGAAGGTTTGATTCCTGTCAACTATAGTTCTTGTTGCTTTCTGATTTAGATCAGTTGAGTCATGTCCAAGAATCAGTCCAGCAAGTGGCACAGGACAGGGATCAAAAAGCCCAAGTCTTATTGAATAGAATCCCTGAAAGGAGTTGATCCCAAGTCACTGAGGAACATATGGTTTGCCAAGGAATACAACAAAAAAGGAGCAGAGAAGATTGAAAGTTTAAAATAAAACGGTAATCGCTAAGAAAAGAACCAACAGTCTCAACGATTTAACATCTGCTGTCCTTGAGGATGGCAGCCATGTTATATAACGTATTCCAAATTGTTTATTTTGAATAAAACCCGAGTTGGGACTTAACTTGCAGTTAAAAAAAAACCCACATTGCTACATCAGCTGCCCATCTGTGCTTTGACTTGTTTCAGTACTCTACTCACAGCAATTATAACCAGCTCAGTACAGGCAAATCCAAATTGCCAGAGATCTTAGCAGTGAGTAGTATTGTCAAACATGAGGAAGCATCACAAACATTCTGGCACATGCTGCAATCAGCCATGCTGAAGAATACAAGTATTTCACACACAAACATAAAGACTCATTTAAAGACACGTTCACGATTATTATCTGTCCGTCTTGTCATTAAGTACAAGTTTACCTTCATAACAATACAATTAAAGTTCCAATTGTTAATAAACAAAAAAAAATTACCTGGAAAAACTCAGCAGGTCTGGCAGCATCGGCGGAGAAGAAAAGAGTTGACGTTTCGAGTCCTCATGACCCTTCAACAGAACTGAGTGAATCTTAGGAAAGGGGTGAAATATAAGCTGGTTTAAGGTGGGGGGGGGGGGGTGGGGGGGGTGGGGTGGTAGTGGTATGGTTGTAGGGACAAGCAAGCAGTGATAGGAGCAGATAATCAAAATATCTCACAGACAAAAGAACACAGAGGCATTGAAGGTGGTGATATTATCTAAACAAATGTGCTAATTAAGAATGGATGGTAGGGCATTCAAGGTACAGCTCTAGTGGGGGTGGGGTGGAAAGGATAACAGGGCATAAAAGATTTAAAAATAATGGAAATAGGTGGGAAAAGAAAAATCTATATAAATTATTGGAAAAAACAAAAGGAAGGGGGAAGAAACAGAAAGGGGGTGGGGATGGAGGAGGGAGTTCAAGATCTAAAGTTGTTGAATTCAATATTCAGTACGGAAGGCTGTAAAGTGCCTAGTCAGAAGATGAGGTGCTATTCCTCCAGTTTGCGTTGGGCTTCACTGGAACAACGCAGCAAGCCAAGGACAGACATGTGGGCAAGAGAGCAGGCTGGAGTGTTAAAATGGCAAGCGACAGGGAGGTTTGGGTCATTCTTGCGGACAGGCCGCAGGTGTTCTGCAAAGCGGTTACCCAGTTTATGTTTGGCCTCTCCAATGTAGAGGAGACCGCATTGGGAGCAATGAATGTAGTAGACTAAGTTGGGGGAAATGCAAGTGAAATGCTGCTTCACTTGAAAGGAGTGTTTGGGTCCTTGGACGGTGAGGAGAGAGGAAGTGAAGGGGTAGGTGTTGCATCTTTTGCGTGGGCATGGGGAGGTGCCATAGGTGGGGGTTGAGGAGTAGGGGGTGATGGAGGAGTGGACCAGGGTGTCCCGGAGGGAGCGATCCCTACGGAATGCCACCGGAGGGGTGAAGGGAAGATGTGTTTGGTGGCATCATGCTGGAGTTGGTGGAAATGGCGGAGGATGATCCTTTGAATGCGGAGGCTGGTGGGGTGATAAGTGAGGACAAGGGGGACCCTATCATGTTTCTGGGAGGGAGGAGAAGGCGTGAGGGCGGATGCGCGGGAGATGGGCCGGACACAGTTGAGGGCCCTGTAAACGACCGTGGGTGGAAAACCTCGGTTAAGGAAGAAGGAGGACATGTCGGAGGAACTGTTTTTGAAGGTAGCATCATCAGAACAGATGTGACGGAGGCGAAGGAACTGAGAGAATGGGATGGAGTCCTTACAGGAAGCGGGGTGTGAGGAGCCGATGCTGCCAGACCTGCTGAGTTTTTCCAGGTAATTCTGTTTTTGTTTTGGATTTCCAGCATCCACAGTTTTTTGTTTTTATCTCTTTGTTTAATTGACTGCCACTGCTCTTCAAGAAATGCCTACCTTGAAGAGGTTTTGTTCCTCTCTGCGACAAGATTTCCGTATCTCTCTTTTGCCCTGTTCACCTTCATTGCTTTCCATTTCTCTCCTGGTGTTTGACAAGGTGTTTACTAAAACCCGCTTTCACAGCCATATCTCCTTTCTCAGTGACTGTTTCCGTCTCAGACTTACCCCACGTGGATTTCAACTGAAATTCCATCACTCTTGTTTCGAACCCACCCAGGATTACAGGTATCTCCGGGACATAAAACGTTTCTCGGACTACTGTTCCCGTCACATTCTGAGATCCACACTCAGTGCCATGCGCCGCCATATGAACACACTCGACCTCTCCCTCCAGCAGCACCGCCGTACCCTTTTTCAAAGCTGCGCGTGCCCCCAGTTTCATTTTATTCTTCGTCTCATCCGACGCCTCAACAAGAAACTTTTTTTTTCTTTTTCTCAAGTGCTAAGGAACGCAAGCTCCAACAACTCATCGACACCAACACCCATCTAGGACCCTCCACCCCTGCCTGTCCCTCCGTCCCCACCTCATCTTCCAATCCCAACCCAGGACATGTATTCACTATACCCCCCTGACCTTCCCCTCTCCGACGCTGAACGTTCAGTGCTCAGCAAAGGACTTAGTTTCATACCCTTACGCCCTCACCTCAATGAATTTTGGGCTCGGCACAATGCTGAATTCTTCTTCCGCCGTCTTCGTCTCCGGGCTCACTTCTTTGGGCAGGAGTCCTCTCCCCGTTCAACGGATCCTTTTACCCAACTCCAATATTCTCCCTCCACCTGGACCCCTCCCTCTGGATTCTTACCTTCTCTTGATCTTTTCATTGAGAAC
The DNA here is from genome assembly GCF_017639515.1 of Carcharodon carcharias. NCBI lineage: Eukaryota > Metazoa > Chordata > Chondrichthyes > Lamniformes > Lamnidae > Carcharodon > Carcharodon carcharias. Next base: position 52,940,909 of record NC_054483.1, on the reverse strand, counting down.
TGTCGGCGTGACATTAGTCATCTCAATTTCTCTGCTCCTCTCACCCATTCTAACCTGTCTCTCTCTGAACTCACTGCACTCCGTTCTCTCAAGTCCAACCCTGACATCGTCATCAAACCCGCTGACAAGGGTGGTGCTGTTGTTGTCTGGCGCACTGACCTCTACCTCGTGGAGGCTGAGCATAAACTCGCAGACACTTCCTCTACCTCTCCCTGGACCATGACCCCACCACTGAACACGAAGCCATTGTTTCCAGGACTGTCACTGACCTCATCTCCTCTGGAGATCTTCCTCCCACAGCTTCCAACCTGATAGTCGCCCAACCTCGGACGGCCCGCTTCTATCTCCTACCCAAAATCCACAAACAGGACTGTCCCGGCAGACCGATCGTGTCAGCCTGTTCCTGTCCCACGGAACTCATTTCTCGTTATCTTGACTCCCTTCTCTCTCCCCTTGTCCAGTCCCTTCCCACCTACATCCGTGATTCCTCTGACACCTTACGTCACATCAACAACTTCCAGTTCCCTGGCCCCAACCACTTCCTCTTCACCATGGACGTCCAATCACTCTACACCTCCATCCCCCACTGAGGGCCCTTAGTTTCTTCCTTGAACAGAGGCCCAAACAATCCCCATTCACCACTACTCTCCTCCATCTGGCTGAACTTGTTCTCACACTGAACAATTTCTCCTTCAACTCCTCTCACTTCCTCCAAATAAAAGGTGTGGCTATGGGTACCCGCATGGGCCCCAGCTATGCCTGTCTCTTTATGGGGTATGTGGAACATTCCTTGTTACAGTCCTACTCCGGCCCCCTTCCACAACTCTTTCTCCGGTACATCGATGATTACTTCGGTGCTGCTTCATGCTCTCGTCAGGACTTAGAAAAATGTATTAATTTTGTTTCCAATCTCCACCCCTCCATCATTTTCACATGGTCCATTTCTGACACTTCCCTTCCCTTCCTTGACCTCTCTGTCTCAATCTCTGGTGATAGACTGTCCACCAATATCCATTAGAAGCCTACCGACTCCCACAGCTACCTTGACTACAGCTCCTCACACCCCACTTCCTGTAAGGACTCCATCCCATTCTCTCAGTTTCTTCGCCTCCGTCACATCTGTTCTGATGATGCTACCTTCAAAAACAGTTCCTGTGACATGTCCTCCTTCCTTAACCGAGGTTTTCCACCCACGGTCGTTAACAGGGCCCTCAACCGTGTCTGGCCCATCTACCGTGCATCCGCCCTCATGCCTTCTCCTCCCTCCCAGAAACATGATAGGGTCCCCCTTGTCCTCACTTATCACCCCACCAGCCTCCGCATTCAAAAGATCATCCTCTCCATTTCCACCAACTCCAGCATGATGCCACCACCAAACACATCTTCCCTTCACCTCCCCCGGTGGCATTCCATAGGGATCGTTCCCTCCGGGACACCCTGGTCCACTCCTCCATCACCCCCTACTCCTCAACCCCCACCTATGGCACCTCCCCATGCCCACGCAAAAGATGCAACACCTATCCCTTCACTTCCTCTCTCCTCACCGTCCAAGGGCCCAAACACTCCTTTCAAGTGAAGCAGCATTTCACTTGCATTTCCCCCAACTCAGTCTACTGCATTCATTGCTCCCAATGTGGTCTCCTCTACATTGGAGAGACCAAACGTAAACTGGGCAACCGCTTTGCAGAACACCTGCGGTCTGTCCGCAAGAATGACCCAAACCTCCCTGTCGCTTGCCATTTTAACACTCCAGCCTGCTCTCTTGCCCACATGTCCGTCCTTGGCTTGCTGCATTATTCCAGTGAAGCTCAACGCAAACTGGAGGAACAGCACCTCATCTTCCGACTAGGCACTTTACAGCCTTCCGTACTGAATATTGAATTCAACAACTTTAGATCTTGAACTCCCTCGTCCATCCCCACCCCCTTTCTGTTTCTTCCCCATTCCTTTTGTTTTTTCCAATAATTTATATAGATTTTTCTTTTCCCACCTATTTCCATTATTTTTAAATCTTTTACGCCCTGCTAGTCTTTCCACCCCACCCCCACTAGAGCTGTACCTTGAATGCCCTACCATCCATTCTTAATTAGCACAATAGTTTAGATAATATCACTACCTTCAACACCTCTGTGTTCTTTTGTTCTTTTGTCTGTGACATTTTTTGATTTTCTGCTCCTATCACTGCTTGCCTGTCCCTACAACCACACCACCTCCCTCCACTTCTCTCCCCCCCTTCCTACCCCCCCCCCCCCCCCCCCCCCCCCCCCCCCCCCCCCCCCCCCCTCAGCACCTTAAACCAGCTTATATTCACCCCTTTCCTAAGATTCACTCAGTTCTGTTGAAGGGTCATGAGGACTCGAAACATCAACTCTTTTTCTCCGCCGATGCTGCCAGACCTGTTGAGTTTTTCCAGGTAATTCTGTTTTAGTTTTGGATTTCCAGCATCCGCAGTTTTTTTGTTTTTATTCCAATTGTTAATGCTTATTTAAAAAATTTGGTACACAAGATTCTGTTTGAAGCACATGATGCAATGCATTCTATAACAATGAGTGAACATTACTTCAGAATTTTTCATTATACTGTGAGACCAATCATTAGCAATTTAATTAGTCCCAGGAACTGATGTTTTCTTAATGCTGCAATGTGATGAGATTGAGCTCCATTTTCTGACTCTTATCAGAAAAAGGGGCAATTACAGATTCATTCTCCAAACCTTTCAAAAGCCAGATCGAATGTCAGCGTGATTATTTATTATATATATTTATAATATAATTATTTTATGATTTTTTTTAAAAAGTGCAATGGCTAAACAAAATCTTCTTGCAAAATAAAAACACTAATTATGATTTAAGAACAATGAAAGTATTTTGTTCAAATTTGTCCAGCAATTTTTTTTTGGTTAAAAAAAATAACAGGTCAAACACTCATTCTTTTAAAAATAAATTCTGTTCAATGTCACTGAATGTTAGAAGTTAACTTATTGCAAATGCACATACAAATCTGTTCAAAGTACCACACTTGACAAATGATTAGATATTGATCTATGCATCACCATATCATGAAAAGCTAAGAGGTACAACTGTGGTTGAAGAGATAAAAGCAAAATACTGCGAATGCTGGAAATCTGAAACAAAAATACCTGGAAAAACTCAACAGGTCTGAAAGCATCTGTGGAAAGGAATACAGTTAATGTTTCGAGTCTGCATGACTCTTCATCAGAACTAAGAACTATAGAAATTAGGTGGAATATAAGCTGTTTGGGGGAGACACGTAGAGCTGGATAGAGGGATGCTGGGCTGCTCTGTCACATAAAAGACAGCCTGCATGAAATACAATCAGGTGGATTTATGATGAAACACATCATGCTGTGACATGGGGGCCTCCAAAACAACAGGGGGTCCCGAAATGCAGGATGCATTATAAACCTGAGAACTTTCTAAGATAATACAGCCTAATGACTACTGCTTTTTTTGAATGTAGATTTAAGATTAGTATGTGATAATGTGGAATAGGCTTATCCAATCAGGCCTGCGGGCAAAGCCCCCCAATATGCCCCCCGCCCCCCTCGAGGTACATGTAGTGGAAGGTTCTTAAAGAAAGTGAGCTTATCAGCAACAAACGTGGAAAAGAAGCAGTCTGTGATTGGAGGAACAGCAACACTGGCGGCATTGAGTGGGCTCCAGAAACAGGGGGTATTGGGGAGAAAGCGAGAGAGTGGGTGGAGGGGAGAGACTGCCGGGGCCAGGGCAGGGGGAGAGATTGAAACACCGGAGGGTCGGGGGAGACACAGCCCGGCTGGGGCTGGGGGAGAGACTCGCTCCGGGCTGGAAGAGGCTGGATGCAATGATGCGAGCAGGGTGATGGGAGTGCATGGTAAGGATGAAAAGCCTCACTGCTGAGGGGTATGAGAGTGTGGTCATTTGATGTGTAATATACCTTTAAGAAGAATGTTATAATGGAAGATCACATGATCTTAGTATCCAATAAAGGAGTAGTGCAGGCTTTCTCAGTAGTCAGTGGTTTATAGTTAGTTTGTAGTGTGGAGACAGGGTTTGAGTTGTAAGCACAGAAGAGCAGCTGCTGAATACCTTTGTAAATAAACAGAATGTGTTCCTTCTAAGAAGTGTTTACTGACCTACTCTACCTAATGTACCAACTGGGCCATCCTAAAACAAGCATGCAACCCAGATCCATAAATCCCAACAAACTGGTGACCAGGATCCAACAGAGATAGAGAGAGTTTGAATTAGTTTGGATGTGGGAGTGTGTGTGTGTGGGTGTGAGCATAGGTGTGTGTTTGTAGGACCAGACCCCGGGCGAGTTTAGTGGGGAGCAGTGGACTCCAAGTGAGGTGAGAGAGAGAGAGTGAGGGTGGTTTGGAGGGGGTTGTGATGAGAGTGCATGAGAAGCACTGATCAATTTGTGTATTTTCTTGGCTTCGGCCTCCAGGTCCTGGGAGGGATTGGTGTTCCCGGGGTGGGGGGTTAGGGGGCCCCAAGGGAGGGATGGGCCCCAAAAATAAAGCTGAGCTTGGCCCCACTCACTATAAATCCACCAGTGAATTCAATGCAGAGAAGTGTGAAGTAATTTTTCGAAGGAAGAACGTGGAGAGACAAATATATAAATAAAAGCTTTGTTAGAGGTATTCAAAATCATGAGGGTTCTGGACATAGTAGATAGAGCAAAACTACCTGTGTCCATGACTGAAGGATCGAGAACAAGAAGGCCCCAAATTAAGGCGAGTGGCAAAAGAAGCAATGGCAACATGAGGAGAAACTTTTTCACACTGGTGGTGAGAAATGGGATACATTACCCAAGTGTATGGTGGAGGCAGGTTCAACTGAGCCATTTAACAGAGCATTGGATTATTATCTGAAAAGGATGAATGTGCAGTGTTATGGGGACAAGGGGGTGGGGGTGGGCAGTGACATTGGATTAATTCCTCGTTTGGAGAGCCAGCGCAGGCACAACGGGCAGAATGGCCTCTTTCTGTGCTGTAACTTTTTTTTTAGATTCGTTCTTGGGATGTGGTCATCACTGGCTAAGTCAGCATTAATTGCCTATCTCTAATTGCCCTTGAGAAGGTGATGGTATGCAGTACTCCTGAACCACTGATGTAGGGACACCCACAGTGTTGTTTGGAAGCAAGTTCCAGGACTTTGACCCAGCCACAGTGAAGGAACTCTGTGATTCTAAAGAAGTTAACATGCTCTTGATCTCATTGCTTATGAATTTGCAAAACCCATCCATTCAGCACTTCGGTTGCTAAATGCTACAAAGCATCAAACACTACATAAAATGCATTGCAAATTACTCACGATGATCAACAGTTAATCCTTCATTACCATAATTTAGCTGCAGACCAACTGTCCTATGTCAAATACAGGTATTTGATTTATATCTGAAAAACTTCACAATGTAGTGAAACACAAGGAGATTATGCACATTAAAAACTTTTTTCAGTGGAATTTGCTTAAAAATCGCTCAATCCACATTCAGAAACAACATAGAAATAAGCATTTACAGGAAAAAACTGCAACAAAGTCCATTTTTAGAAGTTAATTGAAAGAGTAAATTGAACAGTTTTAGTAGTCATTTGGTGGTACAAAGGTGCAACATGTGGAACTGCTCCTTCTGTCTGCCCTGAACTTAGCAGTCAGAAGGAGCATGTCCACACATTGCACCTTTTTCAACTAAATAAAAACTTGGGGAACAGCCATTCCGTGGTTAATTCCCAATGGCAATGCCTTGACCAATTAGTCAACTTGCCTAGTTTGAATTTGAACAAAAGCTTGGTGTTAATTGTTCCCTGGTGCATTCTCCATGGCAATGCCTCTACCAATCAGAGTCCACTTGCTAACCATTCAGCACACTCTTCTCATGCTGTATAAATTGTTGTTCCCTTTACTATTGATATTCTTGCAAACTGTCCTGATGAGTACAAGACAAAAAGTTTCAACAGCATGTCTCTATTTTCAGCAACAATCAGTATTAAGTCTGCTGGGCTGAGAGCCAATATGGGTCAGTGATGGATGAACAAGACTTGGTGCACATTAGGATACAGGCTGCAGAGTTTTAGATACACACAAGTTTATTAAGGGTCAAGGGTGGGATGCCAGATGGGAGAGCATTGGTATATTCAAGAGTAGTGCTTGTTACTTCAAGGATGAGGGTTTCAGTTGAACTGAGATGGGCCAAAGTCAGGCATTGTCACAGAGGTGGAAGTAAGTGGTCTTAATGATGGAACAGATATGTGATCAGAAGCTCAGCTGAGGGTCATATACGACACTGTTCCGTTTGGTGGATGAAATGGCTTCTGCCTAAATCCTTTACTCACAAAGGAATGAGAAGTCACATGACAATGGCAAATCATAATACACAACAGGCAACCCGGCACAAAGACATTCCTCCAAACAGACACCAAGGTTGCAAACAATCTGGTTCAGATTCAGACAGCTGCCAGGGGATGGATGGATTTAGCAACTAGGGAATAGAGATTGTGGTGTGGACCAAAGGCAATAGCTTTGGTCTTCCCAATATTTAGCTTGAGGAAATTTCTGCTCATTTATTACTGGATTTTAAATAAGTAGTCTGATAGTTTAGCAACGATGGAGGTGTCGAGAGAGATGATGGTGAAGTAGAATTGTGTTGGTAGTGTACATATGGACCCAGAAATGTTTTTGGATAATGTTGTCAGACTGCAACATGTAGATATGAAATAGGACAGGGCTTGGATAGATCCTTGCGGGACTCCAGAGGTAATGTTATGGCAGTAAGGGAGGGAGGGATGCCATTCCAGGTTATTCTCTAGCAATGACTGGATAAATCAAAATGTAACCCTGATAGAACAGTTTAACCAAGCTGGGTGCAGTGGAGAGGTGTTGGAGAAGGATGGTGGGGTTAACCATGTCAAAGGTTGCAGACATGTTGGGAAAGATGAGCAAGGATAATTTACAGTGTTCCCAGTCATATGACATGTCAAGCAGCTTGCTGGCTCAGAGTCTCTCCAAAATTAGGTACCTCTCTGTCTCATGGCCTGAAGGTGGTAAATCTATTGTTGTGAAGGTTGTGGGGAGCAGGGATCTTGGATTTGATGGTGGGGGGAGGGGCAGGGGGGAGTTGAGAGTGGTGATGGCTCCAGGTTGGTTTCCTTCCTGCCCCACAACAATGCAGCAACATTTCTAGACTCCTGTTAGGCTTGACAGATGGCCAGCTGATACTTTGTGGGACTTGCATTGCTTCATTTAGCCAGGTACTATCCTCAACAGCTGGCCCCTTCATCTTCATCCTATCTGTGGTGACCAGCCAGCAAATCAAATGTCTGGAAAAATACTGATCAAAAATATCTCTTCATGCAATAACAAGTTCTGCAATCCCACTTACTGGCCTCGCATTGTGTTTCTGTGCCAGCTGATGTTTCCTCTTTCTGCTCTGCCTTGTTCTGGCCCCACTTCTCCACAAGATGGTGCTATTTCTCCTTCTCAGCAATGAATCTGCTTCATTCCCTCTTCCAGAAATCTCCACTGTTCCTCATGCTGCAACTCCATCAATCTCTAATTTTGACACGTCCAACTGGAACGTCCTTTCTTGGCTCCTCTCCTCACTCTCATGCTGGCATCCTAGCTCATTGCTGATTCAATTTCTGCCGCTTTCAATCCAATGGATATTTCATGTTCCTGTTCCTTTGAGTTTTAAACGTTATTTTGAATCACCTTTGGAGCGAGTACAACTATGGCAACCCCACCTGGGGTACAATGTTCCAGGATTGGCCTGGACGTTCCAGAAATTGAAGGTCAATCTCCAGGGCACTGCTGGAGAAAAATCATAGGGACATGAAATAAGATTTTTTTTGTCATTTTTAAAAAACCTTTCTCTTCACCAGATAAAAAAGGATTGAAAATGGGGGGAAAAAGGGTACTTGTCTGACAGTCAAGCATCATCCAATTGGGTAATGAGATTTTTTGCTTTCCAGTTGGCATAGGAAGGCCATATGTTACAAGGACAGAGGTGTTGGCTGACAAATGGCTGGCATGTGGGGATAAGTCATGTGATGAAACCTCAAGGAATATATTTAATCACAGTTGAAACCCCTAACAGCAAGTGCCCTTCTATTGATTAATGTACCTGCCTGCACGTGCTCACTAGCATGGTATCAAGAGCACTTATTTTGCAATGGACCAATCAGCATCCTACTTGATACACATCCAGCCAATCACAGAGCACTAATCCATTAATACCAATCAATCAGACTCCAAATACAGTGACAAATCAAAGTGCCATTTTGGGAACTAGAATGAATGCAATGTTTGAATAATGTATGTGTTTGCCAGTGCACAATGCACACAATTGGCTGGTGATAGTGCATGATGCCATTTTTCTTGGTGAAGTATGCAGCAGACAAAACGCTTTAGCTAGCTGATTTTTTTTTAATGATTCTGCACTGGGAGCACATCGGGGGAGCAATTCTCTGAAAACTCAGTCAATGTTTGAAAAGTACATTTGTTCCGTAACTGCACATCAGATCACACGTGGCTCCAGAGCCACAGGTTGTCCACACATGTTCTAGCCCATCCCACCAAACCTCCTCTAAGACTCCCTTGCCCTAACTGTGCGAATGGGTGTTATTTTAAAAATATTTTGGGGAATATAGTGTTATTCTGTAAAGAGGTGTGTGTGTGATTTAATTAAGCTGAGGAACAGATATAAGAGTCAGGTTTGGAGGGGCGGGTTAAAACATAAAAAGGATAGAAGCGTTAAGCTTGAGGTACAAGTAAATTGTTGGATCTAACATCTGCATTTTTAGATAAGTTGAGAGTTTGTTTGAATATCAGAGGGATTCAGAAGTTCAAAGAAACATGTTTGCATCTTGCAGGAGTTCCATAGATAAATAGTAGTGGGGCTATTATACTTTATTGACCCAAAAGCAAAGACAAGACAGAGACATAAAAGATTTTATATTTGGAGAAATGAGCTTCAAAAAGGTGTGAGAACAATGTTACCTAAGATGAGGAGGGGGAAAAAGTATTTTAAAGTTACTGCAGTGATTGCTAGAGTGAGAGAGAGATAGCTGGAGCTGTTTGAGCTATTGAGCTATAGCTGGAGCTGTGGGCTGGGAAAGGGTGCAGTTTGAATCAACCATCCAGTCAAGCCAGAAAAGTCTTGGGCTGCAACAAGCTGTTTTATTCTGAAGTGGATTCCATCAGAGTGGAAGAGGGTAGAGGGCATGTGGGATGCCTTTAGTGAAGCTACAGCAGTTTGTCTTGTGTAATATTACTGGATTTTTCTATAGTTAACATCTATAAGGGAGCATTACCTGGAGGTGTTTACTTGTCAGTTTGATCAAGTAGAATGTTTTGGGGGTAACATTTTGTAAGACTAACCTCAATTGTGTAACTATAATCTAGTGTGCATAAGTTTTCTTTTATTCTTAATAAAATTTTTACTTTTAATTTTTAAAAAATTCCAGAAGTGTTATTGAACCTCCTAACTGCTGAGATATGTATGTCCTCTTCTCGTTTTCAGAATACAAAGAAAGATAAGCCAAGTTTCCCTCTGGGATTTGGTTTGCGCAGCAATTAACATCGGCTGTGGTCATGATACTAACCCCCTCATACCCTCTCTGAACTTACTTAATCCTAAAACTCACCTTCTGCTCCCTCAACCCTATTCCCAGTAAATCACTGACCAATCTCCAGGTTCCCGTATTAGATTTATACTGCTAACAATTCTCTCTCTGCAGGTACTGTAGTTCTTCAAAGCTGACGTCATCAGCTTCTCCACAAAAAAAAACCATTACTGCACTGTTCTTGAAAACTATCGTCCCATTTCCAACCTCCCTTTCCCCTCCAAAGTCCTTGAACATGTTGTTACCTCACAAATCTGTGTCCATTGTTCTGGAAATCCATGTCTGAATTCCTCCAATCAGGTTCACCCCTGTCATAGTACTGAAACAGGTGTCAAGTCACAAATGACATCCCATGTGACTGTGAGAATGATAAACTATCCCTCTTCATCCTTCTTGACCTGTCTGCAGCCTTTGACATGGTTGAGCACACCATCCTCCTCCAAGCATCTCTCCATTGTTATCTAGTCGGGTGTGCCTGAACTTGCCTAGTTCCATTCTTATCTATCTAATCATACCCAGAATGTCCCCTGTAATGATTTATTTTCCTGCTCTTGCACCATTACCTCTGGAGTCCCCCCAAACATCTGTCCTTGTGCCTCTCCCATTTCTCATCTACATGCTGCCCTCTAGCACATGATCCAAAAACACGTCACTTTTCTCATGCACACTGATGACAGCTCTGTCTCACCACCACTTCAATTAACTGCCCACAGTTGTTAAATTATCAGACTGCTAGTTCAACATCCTGAATTGGATGAGCTGCATTTCCTCCAGTTAAATACAAGCAAAGAAATGTCAAAAATAGGAGCAGGAGTAGTCATTCGGCCCTTTGAGCCTGCTCCCACCATTCAATGTGATCATGGCTGATCCTCTATCTCAACACCATACTCACACTCTCTCCCCATACCCCTTGATGCCTTTAGAGTCCAGAAATCTCTTTCCTGCTTAAATATATTTAGTGACTTGGCCTCCTCGGCCTTATGTGGTAGAGAATTCCACAGGTCCACCACCCTCTGAGTGAAGAAGTTTCTCCTCATCTCAATCCTAAATGGGCTACCCCGTATCCTGAGACTGTCACCCTTGTTCGAGACCCCCCAACCAGCCAGAGGAAATATCATCACTGCGTCCAGCCCTGTCACAATTTTATATTTCAATGAGTTTTCTCATTCTTCTAAACTCCAGTGAATATAGGCCTAGTTGACCCAATCTCTCCTCATATGACAATCCTGCCATCCCAGGAATCAGTCTGGTGAACCTTCACTGCACTCCCTCTATGGCAAGTATGTCCTTTTTTAGATGAGGAGACTAAAACTGCACACAGCGCTCCAGGTGTGGTCTCACCAACGCTCTCTACAGATGCAGTAAGACATCCTTGCTCCTGCACTCAAGTCCTCTCGCAATGAAGGCTAACATACCATTTGCCTTATTAACTGCTTGCTGCACCTGCATGCTGGCTTTCAGTGATTGATGTACAACGACACCTAGCTCCATTTGTACATCAACATTTCCCCTCTGCCATTGTTTTTCCTACTGAAGGGGATAACTTCACACTTATCCACATTATATTGCATCTGACATGTATTTGCCCACTCACTCAACCTGTCTAAATCACCTTGAAGCCATTTAACATCATCCTCATCTCTCAATATTCCCACCAAGTTTTGTGTCGTTTATAAATTTGGAAATATTACATTTGGTTCCCTCATCCAAATCATTGACATACATTGTGAATAGTTGGGGCCCAAGCACTGATCCCTGCAGTACCCGACTAGTCACTGCCTGCCACTCCGAAAAAGACCCATTTATACCTATTCTGTTTCCTATCTGTTAACGAGTTCTTAATCCATGCCAATATATTACCCACAATCCCATGTGTTTTAATTTTACACACTAACCTCTTATGTGGGACTTTTTCAAAAGCCTTCTGAAAATCCAAACACACCACATCCACTTGTTCTCCCTTATCTATTCTGCTAGTTAGGTACTCAAAAAACTTCAGTAGGTTTGTCAAACATGATTTCCCTTTCATAAATCCATATTAACTTTGTCTAATCATGTTGATATTTTCTAAGTATCATGTTACCACATCCTTTATAATAGACTCTAGTATTTTCCCTATGACCGATGTTAGGCTAACCTGTCTTCGCTCTTTTCACCCTCCCTCCTCTTTAAAATAGTGAGGTTACATTTGCCATCCTCCAATCCACCAGGACTGTTCCAGAATTTATTGAATTTTGGAAGATGATAACCTGTGCATCCACTACTTCCATTGCCACGTCCTTTAGTACCCTGGGATGTAGATTATTGGGCCTTGGGGATTTACCAGCTTTCACTCCTATTAATTCTCCAGCACTATTGTTTTAATAATGCTAATTTCCTTCAATTCCTCCTCCTCACTAAACTCTTGGTTCCTCAGCATTTCTGGGAAGTCATTTGTGTCTTTCCCTGTGAAGACAGAACTAAAGTAGCTGTTCAACTGCTCTGCCATTTCCTTGTTCTCTATTATAATTTCTCCTGTTTCAGACTGTAAGGGACCTACATTTGTCTTCACTAATCTTTTTCTTTTTACATACTTATAGAAGCTTTTACAGTCTGCTTTTACGTTCCTTGCAATTTACTCTCATACTCTATTTTTCCCCTCTACATCAATCTTTTGGTCCTCCTTTGCTGAATTCTAAACTCCTCCCAATCCTCAAGCTTGCTGATTTTTCTAGCAACTTTATATGAATCTTCTTTGGATCTAATACTGTCCTTAACTTATTTTGTTAGCCATGGTTGTGCTGCTTTTCCTGTTGTGTTTTTGCACCAGAAAGAACTGTATAATTGTTGCAATGCATACATTTGTTCCTTAAATATTAACCATTGTCCATCCACTGTCATGCTTTTTAATGAAGTTCCCCAATCTCTCTTAGCCAGCTCATGCCTCATACCTTCGTAGTTTCCTTTGTTTAGAGTTAGGGCCCTAGTTTCAGATTGGACTACTTCACTTTCCATCCTAATGGAAAATTCTATCATGTTATGGTCATTGTTCCCTAAAGGACCCCGCACAACAAGATTGTTAATTAACCCCTTCTCATTGCACAATACCAAATCTAGGATAGCCTATTCCCTAGGTGGTTTCTCAACATACTAGTCTGAAAAAAACCATCTCATACACACTGCAGGAATTCATCTGCCACAGTATTATTACTAATTTGGTTTGCCCAGTCTATATGTTGATTAAAGTCACCCGTGATTACTGCAGCACTCTTGTTACATGCATCTCGAATTTCCTGTTTGATGCCATCCCCTACCTTGTTACTACTGTTTGGAGGCCAAAAGCAAATCCCACTAATGGTTTCTGCCCCTTATTGCTTAACTCCATCAGACTGATTCTACATCTAGATTTTTTGAGCTAATATCCTCTCTAACTTAACAATGCCACGCAACCTCCTTTTCTTTTTTGCCTGCCCATCCTAAATATCAAATACCCTCAGATATTCAGTTCGCAGCCTTGGTCACCCTGCAGCCGTGACTCCCTAACTGCAATCATATCGTACCCCATTATATCTATTTGTGCTGCTAATTCATCTACTTATTGAAAATGCTCCACGCATTCACATTCGGTGCCTTTAGATTTGTCTTTTAACACACCGGATGGACCATCCGGCATTGACCGAGGCACTGGAAATGACAATGGCAAACTCAGCCTTATCGACCCTGCAAAGTCCTCCTTACTAACATCTGGGGGCTAGTGCCAAAATTGGGAGAGTTGTCAAGCCTGACATAGTCATCCTCACGGAATCATATCTTACAGATGCCCCAGGCACCACCATCACCGTCCCTGGGTATATCTTGTCCTACCAGAAGGGCAGACGCAGCAGAGATGGCGGCACTGTGGTATACAGTCCCACAGCGGGAGGGGGCTGGTAGTTGCCTTGGGAGTCCTCAACATCGACTCCGGACCCCAGGAAGTCTCATGGCCAGGACAACCTCGTGATTACCATGTACCACCCTCCCTCAGCTGATGAATCAGTGCTCCTCCATTATGAACATCATTTGGAGGAAGCACTGAGGGTGGCAAGGGCACAGAATGTACTCTGGTGGGGGACTTCAATGTCCATCACTAAGAGTGGCTCGGTAGCACCACTATTGACTGAGTCCTTAAGGACATAGCTGCTAGACTGGGACTGCGGTAGGTGCTGAAGGAACCAAGAGGGAAAAACATACTTGACCTCATCCTCACCAACCTGTCTGCCACAGATGCATCTGTCCATGACAGTGTGCGGTGGTCACTCCTACCGATAGTCGTTGTGGAGACAAAAGCCTTCGCTTTGAGAGTACCCTCCGTTGTGTTGTGTGGAAATAACATTCTGCTGAATGGGATAGATTTTGAACAGATCTAGCAACTCAAGAATCCATTCAGCAGCAGCAGTTCAATGAGGGGTGCAGGAGGGCATGCCACGAGAGCACCAGGGATACCTAACAATGAGGTGTCAACTTGGTGAAGCTATAACGACAGACTACTTGTGTGCCAAACACCATAAACAGCAAGTGATAGAGCTAAGTGATCCCACAACTAACGGATCAGATCTAAGCTGTGCAGTCCTGTCACATCCAGTCGTGAATGGTGGTGGACCATTAAACAACTCACTGGAGGAGGCAGCTCCACAAATATCCCCATCCTCAGTGATGGGGGAGCCCAGCACATTAGTGCGTAAGATAAGGCTGAAGCATTTGCAGCCAGAATGCTGAGTGGATGATCCATCTCAGCCTCTTCTCGAGGTCCCCAGCATCACAGATGCCAGTGTTCAGCCAATTCAATTCACCCTATGTGATAGCAAGAAATAGCTGAGGGCACTGGATAGTGCAAGAGACAATATTCCAACAATGCTAACGAAGACTTGTGCTCCAGAATTTGCTACGCACTTAGCCAAGCTGTTCCGGTACGGCTACAAAACTGGCATCTACCCAGCTATGTGGAAAACTGCCCAGGTATGTCCTATACACAAAAATCAGGACAAATCCAACCCAGCCAATTACCGCCCCATCTGCCTACTCTCGATCATCAGTAATGGAAAGGTTCATCAACAGTGCTATCAAGCAGCAGTTGCTTAGCAATAACCTGCTCACCGATACCCAGTTTGGGTTCCTGCAGAGCCAGTCAGCTCCTGACCTCATTAAACATTGACAAAAGAGCTGAACTCCCAAGGTGAAGTGAGAGTGACCGCCCTTGACATCAAAGCTGCAAAGTGTGGCATTAAGGAGCCCCAGCAAAGCTGGAGTCATTGGAAATCAGGGAGAAAACTCTCTGCTGGTTAGAATCGTACCTAGCATGAAGGAAGATGGTTGTGGATGTTGGAGGTCAGTCATCTCAGCTCCAGGACATCACTGCAGGAATTCCTCAGGATAGTGTCCTCAGCCCAATCATCTTCAGCTGCTTCACCAATGACCTTCCCTCCACGATAAGGTCAGAAGTGGGGATGTTCATTGATGAAAGCACAATGTTCAGCACATTCGTGGCTCCTCAGAAGCTGAAGCAGTCCATGCCCAAATGCAGCAAGACCTGGACAATATCCAGGCTTGGGCTGACAAGTCACAAGTAATGTTCATGCTACACAAGTGCCAGGCAGTGACCATTGCCCCTTGACATTTCACACATTGGCATCGCCAAATCAACATCCTGGGGGTTACCATTGACCAGAAAATGAACTGAACTAGCCATATAAATACTGTCACTACAAGAGCAGGTCAGAGGCTAGGAATCCTACGGTAACTCATCTCCTGACTCCACAATGCCTGTCCGCCATCTACAAGGCACAAGTCAGGAGTGTGATGGAATACTCTCCACTTGCCTGGATGAGTACAGCTCCCACAACACTCGAGAAGCTTGACGCCATTCAGGACAAAGCAGCCTGCTTGATTGGCACGCCATCTACAAATATTCACTCCCTCCACCATCGATGCACAGTAGCAGCAGTGTACCCCATCTACAAAGATGCACTGCAGAAACTCACCAAATCTTTAGGCAGCACCTTGCAAACCCACTACCATGTAGGAGGACAAGGGTAGCAGACACATGGGAACACCACCACCTGGAAGTTTCCCTCCAAGCACTCACCATCCTGACTTGGAAATATATTGCCGTTCTTTCACTGTTGTTGGATCAAGATCCTGGAGCTCACACTCACATAGCTGTTAGGAAGCACCTACACCACATGGACTGCAACAGTTCAAAAAGGCAGCTCACCAACAACTTCTCCAGAGCAATTAGGAAGGGACAATAAATGCTGGCCTAGCCAGCAATGCCTACATCCCTTGAATGGATAAAAAAATGTGAATGCACAGTGGCAGTGAACAGTTAGCAGAGTTAGCTTGGGAATCTGTGGAAAGGCACTTGGATATCTGCCTGCAACCTGAAAAAGGAATTGAAGCACCCATAGTTAAGAGGTCTGAAAAGGTTATGTAGCCAAAAATCAAATGGAAGGACCTACATAGAATCTTACCTCAGAGGATAGCTGCAACAGAGAATTAAAGTGAATTCCAGAAGGCTGTGGCTTACCTTTAGAGAAGTAATTGCACCTTCAAGACTGTTGTAGCATATAAGGGAACTCTTGGGCGGGGGAGGGCAGAGTAACAAGTAGAACAGAGTTTAAAGCATAAGTCTTTATAAACTATAGGATTAAGTTAGTGGTGCTTGCTTTAATTTATTTTTGTATACAATAAAGTTTGTTTTGCTTAAAAACGTGAAATCTTGTGGGGTAGTTCTGTCAGTTCATTACTGTGTATGGATTTCTCTTGAAATGGTAACATAAATAACTTAAACAAAAGCAAAGTACTCCGCTGAAAGGTCACCAACCTGAAACGACTTCTGTTTCTCTCCACCAATGCTGCTTGATCTAATTATTTTCAGCATTTCCTGTTTTCATTTCAAACAGCAAATTTCTGATTTCCACATTTTAATGGTCGCAGGAATCAGCTGTCCTGTTTACTTTTTGATAATGCTGAGTGCTATTATCCTCACTATTTTTAATTGCAAAATCTGGGCCAACATTGAACAGAATAAGCTTCCTTGAGAAATGAAACTTCTGAGCAGTCTGAGGATCTTTAACCCAGAAGTAGTACAGAAAGAAAAATATGTAATTTCTTAAATATTTGTAATATCTAATTGTTTTTAAGAATGCTTGAACAAGACTTTTAAGAGTTAGCATCAATTGTAAGGGATCATTTACTTGGATAAAAAATACTACTCCATGTGACCTGGAACCAACATTAAGACACAAGTCCTGTGGCCAAGCACAAAAGAGCTGGAAGCTGAAGGCGATCAGCACACCGATGCTGACACAAAAAGAAAGCAGAGCGGAAAAGAGGAACACAGAAATCTTCTTAAGAGGAAGTAAATCTCTCATAGGGTCAGTTTTTTCTGTTTTGCAGAAAAGGAGATAGGGGCTCTTGGAGGCACTGTGCAAGCTGGCTAAAAAGGTCTAAAACCTGGAAGGCTGTGTGAATAGCTCGGAGATACTAAAGAGTTGGGCGTTTTACCAGAAGTGACCAAGCCATGAACCGAGGTGTTAATGGTTAGTTGGCTGAATAAGGAATTCTGGAGAACTACACCATCCAGGACTGTTGTGACCCGAGAGACTGAATTTTTGTAGAAATGTGCTTTGCTGATAACCGTATCCATAAAACTCAGGGGTGAAAGCTGTTGTCGTATAGGACTCCTGACCTACCCAGTGTGAGCAAAGAACAGTATTTGTAGAACTGTGTAGCTACATAATGCCACGTCTACAGGGAGTGATGCTGGTGCTTGTGGTTGCATAAGACATAACATTGTTACATAAACTACTTAAAGTGAAATTTGCCTTTTTATTTGAAGTAGCATTGGCCTGTTAATTCATGTTTAACTTACACAAAGTAAAAGTTACAAAAGGTGAAACCTTGTTGCTAATTTCTCTTGTGGATGGCTATTCAGCACATTTGATTGTTTTGGCTTACGGTTTCCTCACGAGGATCACAAGAGAAATTTCTAAAAATCAAATTGGTTGTTCGCATTGATCTTTGTCCCCAGGTGCATTAAACCCACCACGGTTTTATTGCTGTGGATCTCCAGCTGCCAGAATTCATTCTGGTTCACATTCAGTTACAACTTCAAAACAAGCCGCACCATTTAGTGCAGGTTGCAATGCAAACTGACTAATAACGTTCATATCTGCAGAGCACAAATACATGATTCATCTCAACACAAATATGTTTATTCGCACCTTAGCTAATTATTTGAACTCCCAGCTATTCCAGAGTTTAAAGATCAATCATACTCATTAATATAGCTGGAAAACTGGTCTACGATGAGCCTACCCTACAATTTGAGAGCAGCCCATTACTTCACACAATGCTGGTTCAGCATTTAGGAATAGCCTGGTTCAAACTGCACAAACGAGTCCCAAAGCAGTTAACGGGTTTCCAAATGTTTCATTTTAACCCTGCACTCTACAGTTTACTTGATTAACTACCGTTAAAATGAAAGCCTCAGTGCATTAACCCATTTGTGAAAAGCAGCTAGTGTCCTACTGTGTGCTAATAGAACATAAGGTTCTGGATATAGGGTTTGTACAAAGCATTTTATTAGCATTTTCAATTACAAGAAAACAATCACATCATACATGGGTTTTCTTAATGTGGTGTCAGCTACGTAAAGTTGGTTAATTTGAAGTAAAACTAAAAGTACTACATGGTTCAGGTTACTCTACTTCAAAGCAGAGGTTGAAAGAATAATTCACCACAATTAGCAAATTTTAGATCAAGTAATAGGGGACAAACATTTGGATTCAGACACATTCCTGCTGTAAAGCTGAGTATTTATTAAGGGTGTGTGCATGAATGGGCCAAACACCTCTTAGGTTTAATCAAAATGCACATATGTAGATGAATGCATTATTCACACATGTAAAAAAAATAATTTATGCAGCCATCTAAATCAAAAAAAAAAGGCACTTTTGTAATATTCATGTATAGAATGGAACAAGCCCAAATTATACCTCAGAAGGCAGGAACAACTATGTAGGAACCAATTAATTCATTGTTTGTTTCATGAAGTCAATCATAAAAGATAGCCCTTGGAGTGATTTCTTTTGTGAAATTGTGAAGCACCTGATAAACTTGCAGATAGTAAACAAGTTGATTGAAAATGAACCATAATATAAACTACGATCAAATCTTACACAATGCTTTTTGTTTGCTATTGTAAACACCATTTAAAATGTTTCCACATGCCAGAATTTGCTTGTGTTTATCACTTAATTCAGAAGTTTGGATACCAGTATTCGAAAGATATTTAACCTGGATCGAATGTATATAAAAGCAGTCAAAGAACATCCACCAGAAATTTGCCCAATCTTGCATTTATCTAATGTAAATTATGTATACAGTAATATCTGTTTCTGTACATTCATATCTACAGTAAGTGTTATACTTTTTAAACCAACCTGACATTGTAGCCACATGTCAAAGGCATGCAGTATGGGAGGGTCTGCATTTTACGCAAAAAAATGCAACATAAATGAACTTGTTAAAGTCATAAAAAGAGCATGAAAAAGTGCATTGAAAAGATTACATTTGGGTTCAGGATCATACACTTAAATCATTTTACATGCATGGAGCAAAAGCTGAAATTTAACAAGCCTCAAAATTATCTTCTGAATGACTTGGTTACCACAGAGATATAGGAAACAGCAAGATGGTCAATTTTCTTAGAAGGGTGCACAAAAGCCAGTTCCTTTGAAATAATCAAATCTTTGGGCCCAAAATAATATTCACCTATGTGAAATAGGAATTGCATTGCAAGACATGTGGCATACTTTCAATCCAAATGCAGGGCTTTCTAAAACTCTCTCACTGGTTCACGTTTAACTGCTGTCATTTGACCAATTACAATGTCCATTTGTGAACTGCATATGGAAGGTAATGGAAAAACCTAATTTGAGCAAAGTTCTTTAACAGGAACTCTCAGCTATATTAAGCAATACAAGCCCATAGAACGAATGGGTTTGGAACTTATTCAAGTCTCTAAAACGAAGTGGAATTATGCTTGTGTTTATGCGAAAAAAGGAACAAATTAGGACTTGGCAAAACAATTGTATTTGCATGGCCACATCCAAATGTATGTAACTAATGTGGTTCTCATATCTACCCTCAAAACATGGTACTAAATCACTGATTTAGTTTGAAATAAGTTGAATGTTTGATTCAAGCTCAAGTTTTAGCTATAGTAAATCATTTGATGAGATCATTAGGTTTTAGTTTAAAAAGCCAGATATGAAAGTTGCAGATTTAAAATATAGTTCAGCTAAAATATAAAAGCTTTTGGTAGCTGCAAAACCTTAAAGATTTTCAGTCAGGGTACACCACTGTGCAATAATGAATTAGGAATGATTTAACAACTAAGACAATTTACAATAATGGAACCAGATCCTACCGCTGCCAATAGACAAGAGTAAGCTGAAATTAAAGCAGATTTCAGCAGTTAGGTGAGAAGTAACTATAGTTAAGGCTGTTTGGAAACATTTAAAGTCCTAACTTGCTTGACTTAGAAATATGAAGAGTCACGCAGACTGCATATTTGACTGCAAAACAGTAATGATCGCAGTCATTGGTTGTAAAGCCCTTTGTGAAGTCCTGTGAACATAAGGCACACTATATAAATGCAAGTTTTTACTAAAGATTAAACACAAACTGATGTGCACATAGTGGTGCGTTCTTAATTCTGCAATTCCCATACATTCTATTGTGTCCTTCAATTTGAATTGGATAATACAATGTTGTTACTCAAAAGCATTTACTAAAATTTAATTTTTAGGATTTGGTTCCCATGTAGAAACTCTTTTGTACCATGGGAGTGGTTTTGCAGTTATCTTTATGCATTTGCAAAAAACTTTTCAATTAGGTTGGTCAAAAACATGCCACATGACCAAGGAAAATGGGCAAATCAGGTTAAAATGATTAAAGTCGACAATAAGGAGCTATTTTAATACTGGTGGTTAAAGTACGATTACTCAGAAGTTTGGATAGATTTTGTTCAATGTACTCCAGGATAGTCTCAACATCATACTCTTATGGTTAAAAAAGAAATTTATGCATCTCACCTACTTCAACGGACACTCACGCCACCTCAATTCTTAAACATGGGGATCAGCCACAAAGGTAAGAATGCATACCTTATTTGAATAAACCATCTCACCACATTATTTTAGGCCCTCCCCACATGGCTTGGGTCAGTAATCCCAATAGATTGGGAAGCCAACATTACAAAGCCTCTTTGGTCTCTGTGTGAAGTTCAGGCCAGGACTATGAAGCTCAAAGCATTTCACAATGACTGGCCCAAATAACAAAATGCAGATTGTTCTATGTTGCTACCTTCAGTTATCAAAACGTACACATTTCAAACTAGGTTGCAGTCAACTGAAAAGTTGCAACTGGACAGAAAGTCATTCCTGCCAACCACTACATCAGTCTGTTTAGCAATCTCTTCCCCCAAACAGTCAAAATCGTAAATTCCTTCAATCTTTTCTGAAAAACGAGTATAGTGGGAGCTATGCTTAACATCAAAAGGGAGAAATGAATGTTAACCTTGTGTACTAAACTGAACACAGAAACCCTCCTTGGTAGACATGCGGGCTATCTTGCAATGTCAAAACTGACAAATCATTAGTACCAACAGTCGCAGTTGACTTCTGTAACCAAAATTAAGGTTAGTGCAATTCAGATGTTTGAGATTAGAAGTTTTAGATCATATTAACATTTAGACTCCTGGGAATAGGGAGAGAAGAGAAAGATTACTATTGTGATGAGCTCCAATCTGATTATTAAGACTTTATATGCATTGATCATCAGATATTTTTCATAAATTTTCAAACCAATTAACATAATTTAACCCAATGGTTAAATCGCAACTGGGGACAGTAATATGCTAATCTGCCCCTCTACTAATGAGACTTGCAGGTAAAATAGATAATGTGATCCCATACCATAGCCTTAACAGAAGGCAAGAATCATCTCGGGCAGTGAAATGTCACAAGGGGTAACTTCAATACCAAGAGTGTATGTAGAAATAAATGTTAGACATTTAAATTGCACAGGTAGTTCATCGCCCCTTGCTCATAGGAAAGGGGGAAATTCCCAAAAATGCACAATTGCGATGAAACTCACAACTGAATATTTTAGTTTCTTGTGCCAGAATCTTGTAAACAAGCATATTCCAGTGCTATACGTCTTCCAAATTAGGGTCATTTGGAGATAGTTGACTAGCTAAAATTCTCCAATGCAGATTCGTTTGGGTAGGGATGAAAAGGCGACATTTGGGCCTAGGCTTTCCTATGGTGATGTTTGGGGAAATGCATCTTTCAAAAGGTTGGCATGAATTTGTGTGTTCATGCAGCAACTTTGCGTATAAGATGAGTACACAAAGCTAACTCCAAGGGTTCACCGATTTGCAGTTTCCAGAGCAAAAATGGTTGGATTAGCGCATTATGATCCTGAAATCCATGCCGGAAACTCTACAATCTCGTCATAAGAATCAAATTTGTCTCGGTTACGGTAAGCCAATGGCCCTGAATATAGCTGAGACAGGTCACAGTTGAAGAGTTAAATAGACCTAAATTTACTGTAAACAATGCCACAAATCAAATGGGTTATGTAAACAGCTACCTATTCTCTTCTCACCCCTCCTCCCAGCCCAACACATTTTTTAAAAAAAGGACACTTACATTTTTGATGCTGCTGTAAAGTCAAACGAAACAATTTATTTTCGTTAGATGAACGGAAAATTATAATTGTGATTGCTCCCTTTTATACAATGTACCAGCTTATGTATTATTGAAGTTTTCATTACAGCCAAGAACTTGTGCTCTCCGCAGCCTGTCCCATATCTACCAAGCAATACAGAATTATTTGGCTACGATAGCGTTATACCTTGATAAATGGAAAGGTTTCCATCTGGGTTAGCAGATTACACCACAATGCATCTGTTCAACACACGGTTACTTTTTTCAGTCATCTCTTTAAACCTCATAAAAACTGATTTGGCAGCAAATAACTATTTGTTCTTTACACGTGGTGCTTGAATTTGCAGGACTCACCAATATTTCAGCTGATGATTTCTTGTCATCAAAAGCAAGTATTTTACAGCAGGCAACATTCGCTCAAAAATCAGCACAACACACGCCAGCTCGCTTGTCTAATGATTTACTATCTACAAAGCCCACAGACATTAAAACCTAAGTTTACAGTTTACATCAAAAAATGTTGAGCTCTGGATTGAAAAGTGAAATGTTATTGATATTTCATTCAGCCACAAGCCAGATCTATAATAAATTTGATGATTAAACTTGGAAATAATCTCTGCCAAATGGTATAGATTTGCCAAAACCAGCTTCTGGAACTTTTGTTGAAAAAAAAGCAGCCACAGCACATCACAGAAATTCAATACTGAATCTGTATTAAGCTTATATGCTGTTTATTTGGATACAAATCGTACCACCGATCGACATTAGATTTAGTAATGGTGCTCGATGCATCTGAATGTTCTCCTCAAAACTCCATTGTCACTTTGTTTCAAAATGTAGTGCTAATTCTGTAAATGCTTGGCAAAACCCAACAAGACACGAAAGCATTAACACTGAAGCATAAACACGGCCTAGAAAACAAGACACATCATGCTTGTAATTACCGCAAAATTTGTAATGAAACTCATTAAAAAGATCTTCCTGTGTTTTTTTTTTCAAACAAATCTGTGGAAGCTTTGGAACTGTCGGAACATTCAATCGTGTACTCTTATTACCAAATGGATGTGGCAGATATTTGAAGCAACAAAATGAAGGTTGTGCATGAGGTTCCAGTCAACACTGACAAAATGCAGTAAATTAGTGTTGTGGACAAACAACACTGGCTGCCCTCCAGACAAACATTTACAACACAGTTAGCGGTGAAGCCTATATAATCTCAGTGCAAATAAGTCAAATCCAAAAGATGCCAGTTAAGCCTTTGGCTTTAGTAAACTGCTTTTTATGTCATCAGTCCACTCCGGATGCAGTTGCTTCACAGCACATTCTCCTTATGGCTGAGGAGGAGCAGGAGGATATGCTGAAGGTTGGGGGTGGGCTGGTTGGGATGGTGCACACTGAAGCGCTGGTTGGACTGGTGGCGGTGGTGGTGGTGGCAGCTGAACCACTGTCTGTGTGTTCGGGGAGGGCGGAGGTGTTGGGCGTTTAAATTTGTCAGGGCTGTTGCTTCTTCTTGGGGAAGGCCTCTGCAAAACAAACAGATGCATATAAGTTAAAGAACATGGTTTTAGAATGATACAGTTCAAAACTTCTTGAAAGTAACCCCAAATAGAAGACACTAAAAGACACTAAGTCACCCAGAATTACCTACAAAAGAATAGTTTCAAAAGGAGTGAGTGAAAGGCTAGATACTGATATTGAACCTCCAGAAGGTTCAGCTACAGGGATGTGTTGTAAATGATGCAACTTGAACAACAGCATCTGAAATGTGAACAATTCCATTCGCATGTGTATTTTTTACTGAAACAAGTTAACTACCTAAATTGAGAAAGAAAAACTTAGAAATCCTGCATTAGTGAAGCAGAGATCTGAGGTAAGGGAGAGGGTATGTGTTCTAAGAAAGGAAACTACAAAGATAGGGAGGAGCAAGACCACAAAGGAATTTGAAAACAAACCTGAATACATTAAAATCAAGGCCCTGCTTGACTGGGAGCCAGTTTAGATTAATTGGCAAGGAGAGATGGGTATGTGGGGGTTAGGCCATGGGCAGCAGAGTTTTAAATGGTGCGGAGGGGGCTAGAGAGAGAGAGAACCTGGGTAGTTGTCCAAGGGTGCATGGGAATAATGAAGTCTGGAGGTTATAAAGACATAGATGGGGGCTTCAGCAGCAGAAAAACTGAGGCAGGGGTGGGGTCGGGCAATGTTACAGAGGTGGAAATAGGTGGCCTTAGTGCTAATGTGGATGTTTGGGAGAAAGCTTATCTCAAGGTCAATCATAACACCAACAACAGTCTGGTTCAACCTCGGACAGTTTCTAAGAAGAGTGATAAGAGTCAATGGCAAGGGAATGGAGTTTGTGATGGGGACCGAAGGCAAAGGCTTCTGTCTTCCTAATATTTAATTGGAGAAAAACTCTGCTCTTGCTGAGTTTTTCCAGGTAATTCTGTTTTTGTTTTGGATTTCCAGCATCCGCAGTTTCTTGTTTTTATCTCTGCTCTTCCAATGTTGGGCATCAGACAAGCAAACAATTTAAAGACCGGAGATGGGTTAAGAGAGGAACATTACAGTCGAAACTGTTCCAATCCTCACCCAAGACAACATACACATACTTTCCAAAAACATTTATTGTAGCAGAAGTGAAAATTCCAGCTTATTTCCTCTTCCTGCGGCATCCCCACCCAATACCTCCTCTCCCCTACAATGGGAACATGAAAACCAACTACAACGCTCTGAGTGTTAGTAGTTGAAAGATCTTGGCAGAATACCACAAAAGGGCCAAATGGGATCAGTAGCACACCATGAAAGAGAAATAAAAAACACCAAGAGAGGCAGCTGCCTGAATGTTGCACATTGGACTCCTCTGTTTTATGTATGCTTCTGGAAATCAATACCATCTCCTTTTGTAGTATCTGCTGACCTTTACCTAATTCCCTTTAAGCCCTAATCTCTGTTCATCGCAACATTACACTTTTAGATTCATGATAATCTTTCATACTGTTAGACCTAATTATCATAGTTTGCATACATTTACTCAGCTCTTTGCTGCAACCTCTTTTCATTTTATAGGGATATATATGCCCTGGAGGAGTATAGAATGTGTAGGAAGGGGACTTAAAAAAAGGAAAGGAGAGCAAAAAGGCAGCATGAAAAAACATTGACAGGTAAAATAAAGGAAAATCCAAAGTTATTTTACAAGTACATTAAGAGTAAGAGGATAACTAGGGAAAGAGTAGGGCCCATTAAGGACCATAGTGGTAATGTGTGTTGGAGCTAGAAGGCATAGGTAGGGTTCTAAATGAATACTTTGTGTCGGTGTTCACAAGTGAGGGGGACGACGTAGGTATGGAAATCAGGCAGAAGGGCTTTGATATAATTAAAGAAATTAGCATAGAAAGGGGGGAGGTTCTAAGTGATCTGGCAGGCTTGAACGTAGATAAATTTCCAGGCCCGGATAAAATATATCACAGGCTGTTGAGTGAGGCAAGGGAGGCGATATCAGGGGCATGGGCAATAATTTTCAATACCTCTCTGACCACAGGAGAGGTGCCAGAGGACTGGAGGACAGTTATTCAAGAAGGGAGGAAGGGATAAATCAGGGAACTGCAGACTAGTCAGTCTAACTTCGGTGGTGGGGAAACTATTGGAAGCAATCCTGAGGAACAGAATTAATCTACACTTGGAGGGGCAGGGATTAATCAAGGACAATCAGCATGGTTTTGTTAAGGGGAGGTCATGCCTGACCAATTTGATTGAATTTTTCGAAGAGGTAACCAGGTGTGTAGATGAGGGCAATGTATTTGACTTAGTCTACTTGGACTTCAGCAAGGTTTTTCATAAGGTCCCACATGGGAGACCGATAACGAAGGTAAGAGTTCATGGGATCGAAAGCAATTTGGCAAATTGGATCCAGAATTGGCTGAGTGGCAGGAAGCAGAGGGTGATGGTCGAGGGGTGTTTTTGTGACTGGATGCCTGTGTCCAGTGGGGTTCCACAGGGATTGGTGTTGGGTCCTTTGCTGTTTGTGGTATATATAAACAATTTAGACTTGAATGTAGAAGGTCTGATCAGTAAGTTCGCGGATGACATGAGAATTGGTGGGGTGGTAAATAGTGAGGAGGGTAGCCTTAAATTACAGGAGGATATAGAAGGGCTGATCAGTGGCAAATGGAATTTAATCTGGATAAGTGTGAGGTAATGCACTTGGGCAGGACAAACAACACATGATGAATGGTAAGACCCTAGGAAGTACCGAGGATCAGAGGGACCTTGGTGTACATGTCCACTAGTCCCTTAAGATAGTGGGACTGGTAGATAAGGTGGTTAAGAAGGCATATGGGATACTTGCCTTTATTAGCCGAAGCATAGAATATAAACGCAGGGAGGTTATGCTGGAACTGTATAAAACGCTGGTTAGGCCACAGCTAGAGTATTGCGTGCGATTCTGGAATCCGCATTATAGGAAGGATGTGACTGCACTGGAGAGTGCAGAGGAGAGTTACCAGGATGTTGCCTGGGCTGGAGAGTTTTAGTTATGAGGAGAGATTGGATAGACTGGGGTTATTTTCCCTGGAGGAGATTGAGGGGGTACATGGTTGAGGTATATAAAATTACGAGGGGCATAGATAGGGTAGACAGCGAGGAACTTCTCCCCTTAATGGAGAGATCAATAACCAGGGGGCATAGATTTAAGGTAAGGGGCAGGAGGTTTAGAGGGGATGTGAGGAAGAAGTTTTTTCACCCAGAGGGTGGTGGGAATCTGGAACTCTCTGCCTGAAAGGATGGTAGAGGCAGAAACCCTCATAAGAAGTATTTGGATGTGCACTTGCGATGCCATGGCATACAAGGCTACATACATGGGCCTAGTGCTGGAAAATGGGATTAGAATAGTTAGATGCTTGTTTGACTGGTGCAAACTTGACAGGCCGAAGGGCCTTTTTCTGTGCTGTAGACCTCCATGACTCTATATTTTGCACTCTATCGATTTCATGTTTATAAACTTCCTATTATCAATGTTTCATTTCTGCCCATTAATTTAGCCCACTAAATTTTGCCCTTTTCCATTTTGACTCAATTACCCATTTCTATTGCTACAGTGACCCTAACTGAGGGGTGGCGACTATTTTTCAACTGATCTTGTCTCGTCATATCATTTAGTTAACTCATTTCCCAAAACTCCTCCATTGCTGGACTAGAAACATGCTGACCTAAGGAGCAATTCTGGATGCATTTTACAAACATTCCCGACTCTGGCCATGTGCAATACAGTCTACTTTGGAACAACAACTCACTACTGTTACTTTTAAATAATTTTATATGAACAGTTTTCACATCCACCTCTCTAGCTCATCATTTCAGTTTAGTGACCTGTCATGGTCACCAAAAATTCTACCATCTCACTTCCAATTTCTTAATTCTATTCGTCTTAAAGATGTACTGTGAGTTGCATTATGTTCTAAATCTGCAATTGAATCATTTGTCCAAACTGCCCCTTAACTTTTCTGAAAATTAAATAACCATGAATATAAAGAAACTCTGCACCTCTATGATTTCATGTTCTTGGGCAATATCCCAATGTATTCCATTTATTTAAGCGGATCAAGCCAAACTCCTGTATAAATCTGTCTACCACCTCTAATAGCAAAGCCTTGCCACAAGTCCGATTTCAATATTTCATCTGAACTGTCTGAGGCTTAAAATTATAATCAACCATTTTATAACTACCCTTAATTTGAAGTTGGTTAATTCAGATTATTAAATAGCTCAATTTTTTTGTTTCAAAGCCAACTTTGCATTATTAGTATTCTGTACATTAACTGCACTAAATAGTTTTCTTCATTTACCTATCAAAAAATAGCTTTTGAAAATTCCTTGTTTCACTCTCCAATTCAAATATTCCAGACCTGATTGCTTTTCCTACTCCTCACTGATTCTGTGATCAATTTAACAATGAAAATCTTAAGTGCCCCATCCAACTAATCGTCTTTGTTCAGTTTTTAAGCAAATCGGATTTTAGGGCTAAGTTTGTCATTCATCCTTGCTACTCCATTTGGCACCTTTTATCAGGCATCATTGTCCTTCAAGCAGTGTCTGAATTCAGAAACAAATGCAAGTATGCCTTTAAATAAGCATTTGCTCTACTATTGTTTCGGAAAATGGCTGTGGTTGTTGTGGTCAATAACCTCTGTCCCAAGTTATCACTGCAGGAGTTCCTCAGGATAGTGCCCTAGGCCTAACCATCTTCAGTTGCTTTGTCAATGACCTTCTCTCCATCATAAGGTTAGAAGTGGGGATGTTCGCTGATGATTGCACAATGTTCAGCACCATTTGCGACTCCTCAGATACTGAAGTGATCATGTCCATATACAGCAAGACCTGGACAACATTCAGGCTTTGGCTGATTAAATGGTAAGTAACATTTGTGCCACACAAGTACAACACAGTGAACATCTCCAACAAGACAGAATCCAACCATTTTCCCTTGACATTCAATGACATTACCATTGCTGAACACCCCCCCACCGTCAACATCCTGGGTGGCAGGCTGGCACTGACCAGAAGCTGAACTGGATCAGCCACATAAATACTGTGGCTACAAGAGCAGACCAGAGGCCAGGAATTCTGCGGAGAGTAAGTCACCTAACTCCCCAAAGCCTGACCACCAGCTGCAAGGCACAAGTCAGTAATGTGATGAAATACTGCCTGGAGGAGTGCAGCTCCAGCAACACTCAAGAGGCTTGACACCATTTCAGGACAAAGCACTCACTTGATCGGCACCGCATCCACCACCTTAAACATTCATTCTCTTACTACACCGGTGCACAGTGGCTGCAGTATGTACCATATACAAGATGTACGTCAGCAACTCACCAAGATTTCTTTGACAGCACCTTCCAAACCCGAGACATCTATCGCCTAGAAGGACAAAGGCAGCAGATGCATGACTACACCACCACCTGGAAGTTCCCCTCCAAGCTATTTACCATTCTAACTTGGAACTATATCACCGTTCCCTCACTGTTGCTGGATCAAAATCCTGGAACTCCTTTCCTAACAGCACTATGAGCATACCTACGCCACATGGACTGCAGTGGTTCAAGGTGACAGCTCATCACCACCTTCCCAAGGGTAATTAGGGATGGTCAAAAAAATGCTACCCTTGTCAATGACACTTACATCCCATGAAAGAATAAAAAAATCCTAGCTCTTAATTTTTGCATAACCCCTAACCTAATTAGTGTTACCCCTTTCTCCATACTTCAAACACACAAAATTAACTATATACAGATAAGACATTAATCACTAGTTTCTTTACTCACCGCAATACCGTGTGAAGTTCCCATATGCTGTACATGAAGACCAGGTGAAGTGTAATAGGACATTCCAGCACGAGTCAAAGTAGTAGGCGGAGTGAAACCAACACTGTGGCTTGCATAAGATAGTCCTAGAGGGCATAAACACAAAGTCTGATCATTCTCCACTTACTACTTACAGTCAAAATACAATGTAAATCTGATTTGTTCCAAATATTACAGTTTATCACTATTTTACTTTAAATTACTGACTTCACTGTGCCCATCTTTCCCGCTCCTCTCAAATTACAAAACTATTCGTCATATGTTGGGGTCTATGATCCACTGTTACTAGCAATCTTCTGGTAACCCACCAAAAGTGAACCTAAACACAGTCAGTGTCAGGTTATTACAATCATGCTATAGGAGTCACTGGACAAGAATCAAAATCAGGAACCATGGTTACTTGTTTATCCATCCCCCACCCAATGAGCACAAATGTCCTGGATCATCTTACTCAGAGGCCAGGAATTGAACCTGACATCTTCTATTTGTATGTCAGTGTTGCATCAGGCAATTCCACTATCCACTCAACCATTTGGGAGAGTTTCCCCATAAACTCTCAGATGGATGTTGCTCTCCATTTCGAGTAACCACACTACAGGAAGTCAAGATGGTAATAGTTTCATATTTCTAGTGAACTCAAGCCTAAACATACCAGGAGATATAGGCCTGCTGGAACTTGGAGATGGTGTGTAAGGAATTGGACTGGATACAGTGCGAGGTCTAAGTCCCTGTGCAGACATTTCATTAAAATATCTGGAAAATGAAAGAGATGATTTAACACACATTGTACCATTACACGAATTGAAAATATCCAATGTCTAGATCTATAGAAATTATCCAGAAGTCTCATTTGTTCTCAAATTCCTTTGAACAAAATACCTCAGTACAATTTGCATCTCCAATTTTGGAATTGAAAATAACCAATGTGTAAATGCTCATCAACTACCTCAAGATAGCAAGCTGCACAACTGGAACCTGGCTGTGTGGAGGATCAGTAGTGTGATCCTGCACCTTACCAATTCCATGCATTGAGCACTAGAGGTTTTTATGACAAAGTTTCAGTGTGACGTGCTCCATGTTACTTCATTTGTTCATATGCGAAAAGCAGGACTGATATAATTATAAGTAAGAAATTCCATTTCAGGTTCCCATTACGAACCAGATTGGTGAATTTATGCTATAATATGCAAAACCAGAATAGGCTCAAGTCTAATTGAATTCATTCTATATTTAACAAGCTACTTCACCCATCTAAATATCCGAGGATGTCTAGCGTAACTATTACATAACAATGTCACAACTGAATGATTCCCTCTATTAACTACCCCCTACTCCCACTGTTGAACCTGCATAGAATCAATGAATCCTATGGCTATTTGATCATCTCAGTCTACATTTCTCTACAAATTCAAGCTTGCGCCAAGCCACTCATTTATGCAGCTCTTGTCTGAAGATCAATTAATTGATTTTGCAAGGAGACAACCAATTCATTAT
The DNA here is from genome assembly GCF_017639515.1 of Carcharodon carcharias. Taxonomy (NCBI): domain Eukaryota; kingdom Metazoa; phylum Chordata; class Chondrichthyes; order Lamniformes; family Lamnidae; genus Carcharodon; species Carcharodon carcharias. Next base: position 52,909,683 of record NC_054483.1, on the reverse strand, counting down.
GCAGGGGAGAAAAAGATTAATCCAATTGGCATTTGTACTCCAGGCTTGTTCACTTTGAAACAAAAACAGAATTACCTGGAAAAACTCAGCAGGTCTGGCAGCATCGGCGGAGAAGAAAAGAGTTGACGTTTCGAGTCCTCATGACCCTTCGACAGAACAGTTCTGTCGAAGGGTCATGAGGACTCGAAACGTCAACTCTTTTCTTCTCCGCCGATGCTGCCAGACCTGCTGAGTTTTTCCAGGTAATTCTGTTTTTGTTTTGGATTTCCAGCATCCGCAGTTTTTTTGTTTTTATCTCTTTGTTCACTTTGAATCCTTGTTTCCTATATTACAGTACCTACACTTCAAAAGTACCTCATTGACTGATAAATGTTGTGGGATGTCCTGAGGTCATGAAAGGCCTTCTATAAATGTAAGTCACTTTTGTCCCCTTGTTCTGAGCTTGCAGTTCGATAAGCACGTTTACACCTAAATAAATTTACACCTGTCAGCATTTTAAACATCAGTTTGATGGCTCTCCCTTTCACCTTCAATTAAAAATTCAGATAGTTCCCTTGATTATTTAGGTTGTAAATACAAATATTAGTGTGCAATTAAGCCAGGCAGATGAGAACATCCCCAGGTTCAATTACGATATATGCAGAGGTTAAATGGTAGAGGGTGTGGTAATTGACCTCAGTATCCCAGGACAACCTCTTGGCGTGCTTTGTTGGCTAAGGTGGACACTGAGTGCAGAGGGAGAAGAGGGGTACTAACTGGGATACAAGGTTTGACGAAATTGCTTTTTTTCTTTTTAAAGAGGCCATTGAAATTCAAGGGGGGACTGGCAAATCAGATGTTTAAGCGAAACAGTTCCAGAGGATGGGGCTGGTGGCTTTCGGTACTGGAACAGGGTGAGTGAAGAGAATTGAGTAAGTTGGTGTCAGAGAGGCAAAGGGTCTGCATCAAGATGCACAGCTGAAGATCAGAGACTAGGTGGAATGAGGACATGGAAAGATTTTAAGGCAAGGCAAGGATCTTAACGCCAATTTGTTGAGGTAAAGGGAATTAAACAAGGGGGTGGTGGGACAGGGGAGGAATGATGGATTGCTGGATTTTACAAGTGATGGCATACATGGGCATTGAGATGAAGTAATAACAGCAGGGATGAGGGCTTAAAAAGGAGTAGGAACTCAGGAATGCCAGTTTCAAATATTAAAAAGCAATCTTAAGGCCCCAAAAAACTGAGAAGTAAGCTAAGGTTCCACAAATCTAGATATTGCTTCTAGAGTCAACCTTGGTGGCACATAAGTAAACCTTTCTTCCAACAGTTAGCGTAAGGAATTTCAGCTCATCTATGTATCAATTCTGAAAAGAGTGTGCCATCACAGCTCTAGAATCAATGAAGGTAGAAAGCTGGGAACAGACACAGAATTGGAAGCTGACTCAAAACATCCAAATAATATTACCAAAAGATAGGATGAAAATTAATAAGGGCCCAAAGAATGGAAGTGACTGTGCAGGAATGAGAGGTACATCAGTTGGACACGTAATATTTATGACATGACAGAGGAACCACAATGGACCAGTGTCATGGAAATGAGGAAGAGGTAGAGGAGGTTAGAGCAGTCAATGAGGTCAAAGACATCTGAGATCAACAGCATACTAGGAGGCACACTGAGCCACAACAATATCTGTCAGTTGTTAATTTGACCATCACAGTTTCAGTGCTGTGGGCAGGAAAGAAGTCACATTAGATGATGGAAGGATTTGGGAATGGGGTCAGTTTCAATGACTAAAACTATCAACTCGTCTGGAAGACAAACATCAACACAGACTGATTGAGCTGAATGATCAACTTTCGTGTTGTAACGTCTATGAACTTAATAACAAAAAAAAATGACCAGGTTTTTTGTTCAACTCTAATGAAAAGAAATCTTATTAGAAGCAACTTCTACCACACAAACCGTTCATCGTCCATTTCTAAGCTAGACTCGCTTTCTGATAGCTGTCTGCAAAGGGCCTCTCTCCTTTCCATTTCTCTTTGTAGTTTTCGCTGGAGCCTCAGATTCTCTTCCCTCATGTGACGCTCTTCTTCTAAATACTGTGCCATTTTCTCTGTATCTGTAAATTTTGAAATAAGTGAAGTATTAACCAAAGGCTGCATTGTTTTGCAGCTGAGGGAAACAAAATAGGCAAGCACAAAATTCCAAACTAAAGGCACAATTTTCAGAATGAAAAGTGAAAGCGTCAAGAGAAAAACATGCAAAGCAACTGCTGATCCAGGCGTGCAGGAAAGTGCATGATCACGAGGTCTAGAACACAATATAGAAGCTAGGTAAAGAGTGCTCAAGAACATCAATACAAAAAGTGAAAATAAACTGCAAAAAAAACATCTAACAATTAACAAAATATAACATTCAAGGACATAAATGCTGTTAACTGAAGCAGAACTGTGCAGAGGAACTTCAGCTGCTGCCATGCACACGGCACTTTCCTGCTGCACAAAAAGTTGCTGCAGCACTGTTCAGTGTTAATTCAATAAGGCATAAAGCCTTCCAAAAGGGGAGGGAGGGGCAGGAATCTCAGATGTCCTTATGAACACAATTAAATCAGCTATCAAGATACATGATCTTTTATGAATAGATCACTGGCTAATGCAAATAATAAAGCAGCTTTTTAAAAACACAGAAGGCAGCCATTCCGACCATTGATAGTACTAGCTCTGCAACTGGACTGATCTATTCCAATTCCATTCCTTAGCTCATTGTCAATATATTTACCATAATTTAACTGGATCTTCATACCTCAGAATTCATCAACAGGCTTGATTCAGGGTTAATATTCAGCTCACACAGGGGAATTAATAAATATGAAACTTGCACCAAATTTACTATTCTATTCATGGCTTCATGCTCAAAGAAAATAATGGGACATGTGCTATTATAGAACCTTATGTTATCAAGCACTAGCAAGGTATATAATTAGAGTAAAAGGTTCCTTCAATTTGGTCACAGCCCCAAACAAAGAACAACATGCTCCCGTACCACTGTGGATCTTAAGGGAGACTGCTAAATTAATTTATGCCAAAAGGTCCATGTCACATTGGAGCAATGGGCTGAAGGTTTTAGTCCTGTTGAGCTGGTGTGACTTTGAATCTATTACATGAAGAGCACTATCTAATTCTGTGCATCAGCCAGCCCCTGAAAATGTATTATTCTTTATAGTAATGAGATAGGATTTCAAAATCAAACCAAAGCATGCCATTGTTGCTTAAATTGATTTTAAAGAATCTGATAACAATGGAAACAGGTAGTTGAAAAAAGAACTCTCACCATCATCACATTTCAAATTTATGGTAGAACTTACGCTGTAACTGGGCAGCTCGGAGTTGCTTTTTTAGCCTCTCTACCTCATTTTTCAAAAATCTGATGTGTCGCATCATGTTTTCTGGTGAGTCTATTTCCATGGAAATGTCCCTGGGAGATGGAGGGGCTGAGACAGGCTGATCTAGTTTCTCCTGTAAAATACTAAATTAACAAATACTTAGAAAATAAGCCACAAAAAGTAGCTTTTGATTCTAAAATACACTAATCAAGCCTTAATTAGTGTACAGAAAAACAAGCTGGGCAAGATAACAATAATATTTTAAATGCTTATAATTGGTAATCAGACCTATTACTGCAATACTCAACAAAATATAATTGTTAACATCAGAGAAGAGGAATTACTTATATTGTAGGATTGGCATTCTTCAAAATGAAGCATATCCTCTGCATACCTAGCTCAAAGCTCTGGAGACACCATGGGGAGCATGTGAAAATGTCATGCCACTGCAGTCAAGCAGCGCCTCCACATGGTGATCCAATCCTGCATAAAGCTCCCACAGCCTAAACCGATTTGTTAGTTTTGCTTTGGCCTGAAATTCGAGTGAATAACTAGGACTGACTTTACACTCATCTTCCCCAAACAATACCCTTTCACAAGGATTATGCTAAATTGCATAGAAGATGCACACAATATTGCAAGAAAGGCAACCCCATGAAGTAATTAACCTTTCTTCATTCTTTGTTCCTCAAAATGGAGGACAATGGTTTACAAAATTCTCTCCGTGGGGGAGAAAACATAAACAACTCAACACCCTCCAAACCTATGGCTTCTATAATTAGATGGCCTTAATCAGATAAGTTATTTTAGTAAATGAAATAGGTTTACATTACAGAGATTTGGTTGAAGGATGGACAGGATTGGCAGATAAACGTTCCAGGATTTAGATGTTTCAGGCAGGATAGAGAGGGATGTAGAAGAGGTGGGGGAGTTGCACTGCTGGTTAAGGAGAATATCACAGCTGTACAACAGGAGGACACCTCAGAGGGCTCATGCAGCGAGGCAATATGGGTAGAGCTCTGGAATAGGAAGGGTGCAGTCACAATGTTGGAGGTTTACTATAGGCCTCCCAATTGCCAGTGGGAGACTGAGGAACAGTTATGTAGGCAGATTTTGGAAAGATGTAAAAGCAATAGGGTTGTTGTGGTGGCTGATTTTAACTTTCCTTATATTGACTGGGAATCACTTAGTGCTAGGGGGTTGGATGGTGCAGAATTTGTAACATGCATCCAGGAGGGCTTCCTGAGACAATATGTAGATAGTCCAATTAGGGAAGGGGCAATACTGGACCTGGTATTAGGGAATGAACCTGGCCAGGTGGTCGAAGTTTCAGTAGGGGAGCATTTCAGGAAAAGTGACCATAATTCAGTAAGTTTCAAGATACTGGTGGATAAGGATAACAGGAGTCCTCGGGTTAAGGTGCTTAATTGGGGGAAGACTGATTATAACAATATTAGGCAGGAACTGAGGAATCTAGACTGGAGGCGGATGTTTGAGGGCAAATCAACAACTGACATGTGGGGGCTTTCAAACGTCAGTTGATAAGAATTCAGGACCGGCTAGGATGAAGGATAGTATGGCAAGTTTCAGGAACCTTGGATAACGAAGGATATTGTGAGATTAGTCCAAAAAGAAAAGGGAACCATTCGTAAGGGCTAGAAGGCAGGGAACAGAGAATATAAAGGAAGTCGGAAGAAACTTAAGCAAGGAGTCAGGAGGGCTAAAAGGGGTCATGAAAAGTCTTTGGCAACCAAGATTAAGGAAAATCCCAAGGCCTTTTATACATATGCAAAAAGCAAGAGGGTAGCCAGGGAAAGGGTAGGCCCACTCGGGGACAGATGTAGGATTGTGTGTGTGGAGCCAGAAGAAATGAGGGAGATACTAAATGAGTACTTCTCGTCAGCATTCACCAAAGAGAAGGACTTAGCGTCGATTTATGCAGGGAAGAGTGTGTAGATAGCCTGGATCATGTTGAGATCAAAAAAGAGGTGTTAGGCATCTTGAAGAATATTAAGGTGGATAAGTCCCAAGGGCCAGATGGGATCTACCCCAGAATACTGAGGGAGGCAAGGGAGGAGATTGCTGGGGCCTTGACAGAAATCTTTGTATCCTCACTGGTTACGGGTAAGGTCCCAGAGGACTGGAGAATGGCCAATGTTGTTCCATTGTTTAAGAAGGGTAGCAGGGATAATCCAGAAAATTACAGGCCAGTAAGCCTTACGTCAGTGGTAGGGAAATTATTGGAGAAGATTCTTCATGACAGGATTACTACCATTTGGAAGCAAATGGGCGTATTAGTGAGAGGTAGCATGGTTTTGTGAAGGGGAGGTCGTGTCTCACTAATTTGATCGATGTTTTCGAGGAAGTGACAAAGATGATCGACGATGGAAGGGCAGTGGATGTTATATACATGGATTTCAGTAAGGCCTTTGACAAGGTCCCTCATGGCAGACTGATACAGAAGGTAAAGTCGCATGGGGTCAGAGCTGAGCTGGCAAGATGGATACAGAATTGGCTTGGTCATAGAAGACAAAGGGCAGCAGTGGAAGGGTGCTTTTCTGAATGGAGAGCTGTGACTAGTGGTGTTCCGCAGGGATCAGTGCTGGGACCTTTGCTGTTTGTAATACACGTAAATGATTTGGAGGAAAATGTAACTGGGCTAATTAGGAAGTTTGCAGAAGACACTAAGGTTGGAGGAGTTGCAGATAGTGAAGAGGATTGTCAAAGGATACAACAGGATATAGATTGGTTGGAGTCTTGGGCGGAGGAGTGGCAGATGGAATTTAATCCGGACAAATGCGAGGTAATGCATTTTGGAAGGTCTAATACAGGTAGGAATTATACAGTAAATGGCAGAACCCTTAAGTGCATCGACAGGCAGAGAGATCTGGGTGTACAGGTCCACAGGTTACTGAAAGTGGCAATGCAGGTAGATAAGGTAGTCAGGAAGGCATATGGCATGCTTGCCCTCATCGGCAGGGGTATTGAGTATAAAAGCTGGAAAGTCATGCTGCAGCTGTTTAGAACCTTGGTTAAGCCACACTTGGAATATTGCGTGCAATTCTGGTCTCCACATTACCAGAAGGATATGGAGGTGTTGGAGAGGGTGCAGAGGAGGTTTACCAGGATGCTGCCTGGTCTGGAGGTTATTAGCTATGAGGAGAGGTTGGAGAAACTCGGATTGTTCTCACTAGAGCGATGGAGATAATGGGGTGACTTGATAGAAGTTTACAAAATTATGAGTGGCGTGGACAGAGTAGATAGTCAGAAGCTTTTTCCCAGGGTGGATGAGTCAATTACTAGGGGACATAGATTTAAGGTGAGAGGAGAAAACTTTAGAGGAGCTGTGCGGGGCATTTTTTTTTAAACAGAGGGTAGTGTGTGTCTGGAACTCGCTGCCAGAGGTGGTGCAGGAAGCAGGTACGATAGTGGTGTTTAAGAGGCAGCTTGACAAATACATGAATTGGATGGGAATAGAGGATACAGACCCCAAAAGTGCAAAATGTTTTAGTTTGACAGGCAATATGATCGGCGCAGGCTTGGAGGGCCAAAGGGCCTGTTCCTCTGCTGTACTTTTCTTTGTTCTTTGTTCATTCACAAGTAGAACATTCTAGTTTTATGTATATCTGCTTGCTAATGATTTGACGGAATACTCATGCACAGTCCAAAACAAGTTGAACAGTTAAGAGTCAAGAAACTTACCGCTTTTCTGCTTCCAGTTTGTCCATCCGTTTCCATAATCGGTTTACTAACGCTTCTTGTTCTTGTTCCAAGGTATTTTCAAGGTCAATTTTCTCACGTCTCAGCTATCCAAATAAATGAAGCACTTTAATAAATACTTTGCTCTCAGTGGAATGCACACTATCAGCACAATAAATACACACATTAATAATGCACTGTAAAGAAAAAGTGTGCATCCTTTAGCTTTGGCCAGCTTCTGATCTGCATTACTGCAATGCAGAGTTTTATAGATTATACTTATAACATGTAATATGATGTACTGTTTGTAAGTCAGGCCTTAAAACCTGGAAAACCATCATTTTGTGTACAGAAAAATATTTTTCCCCAAAAGGTACACATTTAAAAATGGAGAGGAGATAGAAGCTATTGAGAGGTAAATGCTTATACACCTGTTCACACAAAATTTTGGAAATATATATATATATATATATATACACACACACACACACACATTTACTGCAATAATTCTCAAACATTAACTCAAGTCTGAGCCCAAGGGTATGCAGACTGAGAATGTATCAGCACCATCCAATTCCTCATCCAGCTCTCCCAGTAATCTAGCCAGCTCACGCTAGTTTCAATCTAGCACCAAAATTGCCTGCGCCAAATTCAATGACATTCTGTGTGCCTATGCCTATCACCACAGTGTGCAATTCCCCATTGTCATTAACTTGCCCATAGCTTTCAACACAATTGACCAATTCATCTCCCTGAATGTTATTTTCTGTCTGGTACACTGGTCCCAATTTGTCTGTCAAATTACTCAGTATATTTTGTTTTATTCCAATTTGTGACCAGTCACCTTCAGTTTATCCCTCAGCTTTGTCTTTGATCCTTTATGATCTTCATCTAAATGTTGCCCATGAAAGGCCATTGGGTAGAAAGCTGTCTTGGGCAGTAGAGCAAGTTGGATTGTGTCCATTAAGTGAATTGAATATCAGGCAGGCCACACATCAGGCAGCCAATGTGAGTTTGACCGCTTCATGACAAGATAAATTTCTATCCCTATATTCAGGATCTTGGTCAGCATCCCTATATGTATGCTGAAGATATCTAATTGCACCTATTTTCTATGACTGACATCATGGGCTAAAATTTTCAGTTCAATAATGGCAAAACTGAACTCCGTCCAACTCCCTCAAGGGTCTTTTCAACCTTTAGGCGGTAGTGATTCCTTCTCCTTCCCTAATATTCACTCATTACTGGATAGTCAGAAGGAACTTCCCTCATTTAAAACCTTTTAGTTAAGGAAGAAGGTATTGTGGATGTTGTGACATAGTCTGGATTTATGTTGTGGCTTTAGAGTTGGTTCTTTGAGATAGCATCTGTTTCCACAAGTACATTGATGACACTCAGCTCAACCTCTCTGCCACCTCTCATGACCTCCCTGCTGCCTCTAAATTGTCAGGCTGCTTGTCTGATATCCTGTATGCATGAGTATAAATTTCCTCCAAGTAAATATTGGGAAGACCAAAGCCATTGTCATCGGCTTCCACCACAAGCTCTGCTCCTTAGCTGCTAATTCTATCCCTCTCCCTAGCAACTCTCTGGCACTTGAACCAGACTATTTGCAACCTCAGTCTGACCCGGAGATGAGCTTCTGACCACATGCCTGCAACGTTACTAAGTTCACTTATTTACATCACCTAATTCTACCCTTGCCTCATCCATCTCTCATTGCCTCTGGACTTGACCATTCCAATGAAATACTCTCCACTCTCCATGTCTTAAGTTCAGTATAGTTGAAGCCATCCAAAGATCTGATGCCCATGTCCTAATTCACGCCAAGTCCCGTTCACCCAGCAACCCTGTACATCGACCTCTGGTTATGCAATGTCTCTATTTTAAAATGTCACCCCTATTTTCAATTCCCTTCATGGCCTCGCTCCGCCCCATCTCTAATCTCCACTAGCTTTAGAACCCTCAGATGTCTGTGCTCCTCCAATTCTGATCTTTAGAGCATCCTGTTTTTAAACTGTTCCGTCATCGGCAGCCATGACTTCAACTGGCAAAGCCACAAGCTCTGAAGTTCCTTCCCAAACCTCTCCATCTCATCCAGTCTTTCCTTCTTTAAAGGCACTCCTTAAAACCTACCACTTTAACCAAGCTTTTGGTCACTTGCCCTAATATCATGGCTCAGTTTCAAATTTTCTTCGCTATTGTTCCCATAAGTCACCTTGGGATGTTTTACTGGGTTAAAGAAGTATGTAAATACAAGTGGCTGTTGCTGTTAGAACCCAAGTTCTCCCTGGGCAATGTTGAAGATTTTTACTATCGTTGTTGTTAGACAACAGTGTAGCTTCAGTGCTAGCCAGCAGAGGTCAGTGGTTGGTCATGGGCAAGAGTAGTGAGTCATGATAGCAACAAATTGCTTTCTTGGGAAACAGCATTTCTGTTTCAGTCCTCCTGGGTGTAGGGATAGGGCAGGGCTACTTAGACAGAAGAATCCCCATTGTTCTACTGCAGGAAAACAAGAGTACTCTATTTAAGGAGGATTTGTTGGTACTGCTATAGGATTGTGTTTAAATTTGTGTTCAGGGAAGAGCAGCAACAGACAAGCAAGCAAAGAAAGCGTTTCAGTCAGCACTCCTGCAGGCCCAATGGAACTTCAGCTGGCATTTCAGACAAGAGGTAGGACAGCCAGAAGCTAGACCGTTTTTTGTCTACATCGATCTTTCTGATCTGCACAAAAGGAGGCCTAGATAGACATTCAGGGCTCAGGGGAAAGAGCAGGGGAGTGGGGCTAATCAGGCAGCTCTTATAAAGAGCTAGGATGGGCACAATGGGCTAATGCTCTCTTTTTGTGTTGTGTGCTTCTGTAGTAGGGTGGTAATGCTTAAGGGATTGTAATGGGAGGCAACCTGGGTACAACGGACAACCTGGATACAATGGGCTATCCAGCCACATTTCTGGGAAGATGTGCTGACAAACGGTTTAATCCTGACTGGTTCTCAGGGAGAAATGAGCATTAGTTCTGGAGATCTTGTCCTAAGCAGGTATCGTAGCGGTGTCATCATATTTATGATCACACAGCAAATTATCAAAAGGATAGATTTGCAATTTAAAAAAAAGCAAGTCCCAAGAGACAGAAAAAGATCTGAAACCCAAGCCTCAAACTCAAGAGCAAGCAAGCAATTTGCTAACAAAGGGTTAAAAGATGCTGACCTGTTCAAGTGTAAATTGCTTGGAAAGAGTATCATTCTCCAGTTTTTTTATCTTCTTCATCAGTTTATTTACTTGAAACTCCTGTTCCTGCTCCAGTGTCTGTTCCAGTTCTGCCTTTTCATGCTGTAACTAAAAAGGGAAAAACAAGAGCAGTGCAAGTGGGGAATAATGATGGAAGGCTTGGCACTGTCTGAAATGGGTAGCTGTACAGCAGTAATTTTATAAACCAGCATGCCCGAGACTAAAGTTTTGCCTGCCAAAATGCATATCAGGAACTGGAACAGGCAGTCATGAGTTTTCTGACCATTTAATGGTTAAAGAATCATGAGGCTAAATTCCTGATAAGCATTCCCAGCAGGCAATACACTGGATTGGGTGTATAAATTCATAAAATTATCCCTTCTTGTTTTTCAATATGCTACAGCCAACAAGTTTACTTCAAAGAAAAGTTACACAGTCACAAATGCATCTGAATGCTGCTTATGAAGAGAATAAATATAAGTCACAGGTTTAGTCTGAGTTTTCAGACAATAGGCGCATCACTACCATTGTCATAGTGGCAACCATTTGATGCTATTTAAACTCTAGTGGATGAAAGGCCCGTCAATCAATGATAATATCCAAAATCCAGGGTTTTTCCCTTTGCCTTAGGCAGCTGAATTGTCCAGTGATGAAACCATTTTTATTTCTTTGCAACCCAGCCTTTGTTGACAGCATTGCTGAAGGTACTAGATTTCAAAGTATTTGAATGCCCAGACTGCAGATTCATTGGGTAAAAAGGGGGGCAAGCTGAAGCACTGAGGTTAGTCAATTGAATGGAGGAAACTGCAACTCAAAGACTGCAATTCATTTGATTCAGAGGAGGCTAAAGCTATGCAGAACAAGTATGCAATAGTGTGATGTAATTTAACAATCAACAAGTCTGCAGCAAAGCAGCACTGGACACATTCTTAAGACAATTTCTACCAACACATATTCTAGGGGAGGCAGTCAAACATTCTGATGTGCATGTGTTCCTGTGAATAGTGTGGATGTCAAACAATTTTTTCCAAAATAATCAGAAGGAATGTGGTTACTGACAACTGGTGCTGCACTCGCTCAAAGAACATGCATACGCTACTGGGAAAATAAACTTTACATGCGTAACTTGTGGGATTTAATTTTAAAATAACCCCCACTATTTATGCTCCGATTTAACCACAAGTATCCTAACCTGGTAGGACACAGGAAAGGAAAAACCATTTGTTCAAGTTCAAAATACATGTATGTTCAACTAAAATAAAAGTCTGATTATAGTGTCTGAAATACGTTATTCATATGCACTGTACTCCTCAAAGTGATTTACTTCAAACCATTTTCTTTGCTTAACTTTAATTACTGGATATTTTGAATTTTAAAAAAAACAAGCTCATCCCAAAGCAGGGCACATCAAACAGCTGATATGCCTTTACCTGCATCAACTTGCGGGACAGTTCATTTGTGAGAAATTCTTCTTCTTTCTCATAATTTACAGCCAGTGTTTCTTTTTCTTTTTGCAAAGCTTGAATCTTCTTAAACAAGGTATTACTGATAAACTCTTCCTCCTGTTCAGCCCTTGCTTGCTGCAGAATAAAGAGAAAAGCATTTAAGAATAATTGTGGCAATTATTGGAGGGAATTTGAGATAAATGATCATGGTTAAACACTTTTGTCCTCAAGAAAATTTTAAGAAGTCTTTGGTAATGGTGTGTTTTGATTAAACTTAAGGGCTGATTTTGACGACCCTTGGCCCTAGAGAAAGCCTATTCCCCTAAGTACAAAGGAGACCCATTTTGTCAGGTCTCTGTCCTCTTATATACCTGGAGATTTCCAGAGCTTCCATGGCAGGCTACAGGAGACCCTGTTCCTGCAACAGGAACACATCATTTCAGATAAGACAGCAAGCCATATTCTCAGTTTCCTGCCTCATTACTGACAATTCTTGCCAGGTGCCCAAGTGTAGGGGCACCCAGTGAAACATGGGGTTATGGCCACATCCCAATAACCAACCAATTATTTTCAAAATTTGGAAAGCAATTTGGGTCTTCTGACTGCCAAACTCTTCAGTAGCTGGAAGACCCTGATCTCAGAGGCCAGACAGGCAGCTGTAGACATCAAGAGGTCTACAGCTACTCTTAAACATCCTGCTAAGTGCTAGAAGGGGGATGCTCAAAGGACATGTCAATAGCAAAGGACAGGATAGGGTGGATACCAAGAGAATGTTTCCTCTTATGGGGAGGCTAGAACCAGGGGACGTCATTTAAAAATAAGAGGTCTCCTGTTTAAGATGGAGATGAAGAAATTTTTTTTCTGTCAGAGGGTCATTAGTCAGTGGAAATCTCTTCCTCAGTAGTGGAAGCTACAGGAGACCCTGTTCCTGCAACAGGAACACATCATTTCAGATAAGACAGGAAGCCACATTCTCAGTTTCCTGCCTCATTACTGACAATTCTTGCCAGGTGCCCAAGTGTAGGGGCACCCAGTGAAACATGGGGTTATGGCCACACCCCAATAACCAACCAATTATTTTCAAAATTTGGAAAGCAATTTGGGTCTTCTGACTGCCAATATATTTAAGGCTGACTTAGATATATTCTTGATAGAAAGGGGAGTCAAGGGTTCTGAGGGGCACACAGGAAAGTGGAGTTGAGGCCACAATCAAATCAGCCCATGATCTTACCAAATCATGGAGTAGGTTTGAACAGTCAAATGGCCTACTCCTGCTTCTAAATTCCTATGTAACCCCATTTCTGGGTCTGTGGAAGAATAGCACAGTGTTTAGTGCTGGGCTAGCAAAAAATAAATTCTCATCGTTTAAGGGCAATACATGTTATAGAATTAAAAAGGAAGCAAACTACCTACAACTTGATCATTAAGTGAACTTAATCAAGCTCAACAATAAAACATGAAGCTTGAATATCAGAAACATCACAGATGGAAGATGGTCAATAAGATGTGAAGTGAACTCAATGTCATGTCATGCAACCAATAGCAAAATTGGCTCCTGAATGATGGCAAGTTAATGGTGAGCCAGAAGTAAAGTTGAACTATTGCTTCAAACAATGAACTGATGATAAACAATGTAAATCACTGTGTTAAAAAAGTGAAGCCAAATGTATAAAAATCAAATCCTTAAGTGTGATCACTTAGCAAACCAAACAGATCCAAAATAGTTAGAAGTATTTTAAGAATAATTTACAAGTTTATAAATATCACAACAATTTTCAAAAGTGCGCTGATATTTAATATGTCTGTACATTTTCAAACATGTACATTAAGTGTACCCAATCCTTCTCCAGAGTTGTGCTATCCAATTATCTTCCCTTTTATTTTGAACACTTACAATTTTCAGGTTGGATTAAACCACCTATCTAGCTGCTGAGCTAACTTTACACAGTATTTGTTGTGCCCTCCTGCTCAATTCTAATCCCTCTCTAAGACTATTGCACACTTATGTTCCCTTTAGCTCCAAATCTCTCTTTCTACAAGTCTCACTTCCATGTCCCATCTTCTCTTTGTGTCACAATCTCACTCTCACATGTTCCTTTTGTTCCAAAACAAGCCTCCCACATTCAACTTTCCATGAACTTGGTCAAACTCTGCTGCCCGTGCCCTTACTCACTCCGTTCCGTTCACCTATTGCCCACGTGCTCGTTGACCTACACTGCTTCCTGGTTAAGCAATGTCTTGATTGTAAAGTTCTCATCCTTTTATAAATCTCACCATGGTTTCACCCCTTCCTATCTTTGTAATCTCTGCCAGTTCCACAACGTCCATGATACCTGCACTTCTCCGATTCTGGCATTGAGCATCTCCACTTTTAATTGCAACACCACTGCTGACCAAAGCTTCAGTTGCTAGACCCTAAGGCTCTAGAAATCCCTCTAAAAATCTGCACACCTCTTTTTCTCTCTTTCCTCCTTCACAATGTTCCTTAAACCTCTCTCTCTTTGACTAAGCTTTTGGCCATCTGCCCCAATGTCCTCTTATGCAGCTCAGTATTCAAGTTTTGCTTTATAACACTTCTGTGAAGGATATAGAGGGATTTTCTCATGAGGAGAGGTTGAGCAGATTGGGCCCGTACTTATTGGTGTTAAGAATGAGAGGTGACCTGATTGAAACAAAAACGATTCTTAAGGGACTTGACAGGGTAGATGCCGAGAGATTGTTTCCCCTTGTGGGAGAGTCTAGGACCGGGGTATAATCTCAGAGTAAGGGGTGGCCCATTTAAGACAGAGATGGGGAAGAATTTCTTCTCTCAGGGAGGATAGTGAATCTGTGGAATTCTTCATTGCTGGGGGCTGCACAGGCTGGGTCATTAAGTATATTCAGGGCTGAGATAGACAGATTTTTAATCAGTAAGGGAATCAAGGGTTATGGAGAAAGGGCAGGAAAAGCAGAGTTGAGGATTATCAGATCAGCCATGAACTCATTGAATGGTGAAGCAGGCTTGATGGGCTGAATGGTCTACTGCTGCTCCTACGTCTTATGGTGAAGTGCCTTGGTGCCTTTAACATAATAAACATGTTCTATGTAAATCTAAGATTTTAATACTGAATCGAGGGTGGAAACCCAATATACAATGATGAACAGCTTGTATTTAGATAGCACCTTTCACAGCCTCAATGTTCCAAAGCTATCCACCGTCAAAGTACATCTGAAGTGTGGTCATTTGTAATGTAAGAAACACTGCACTTATCACCATGTAAGTTATTTTCTTGGTGCTACTGGCCAGGAGGTAAGTGTTCGCCAGGACACAGAGAACTCCTCTGCTTTTCTCCAAATAGTTTCTTGAGATTTTTAAAATCTCACCCAAAATACAGCACCTGCAACAGTGCAACACTCTCTGTACTGCACTAGACTTTCAGCCTAGATTGTGTGTTCAAGTGTCTGAAGAGGGGGGACTTCAACCCGACATTCTGACTCAGCGGCAACAGTACAACCAATGCTGATATCAAATGCTCTCCTTGGATCAGAGCAGCCTACTTGCTGGCAACACAAATCTCCAGAACTATGGGCCCTTTTACAACTGAGTTTCCTCAATAAATGTCTGCCATATATTTTTCTTAATTTCAAAAACAAATATAAGTGTTCCTCCTGCATTTAATATCTTCACTCAGCCACTCTTTTCTGAATTTCAGAATATAAGAAACTATATTAGGAACAGGGAACGAGCAGGTTATGTATGAGTCCACTGTAGGTCAAAATTTATATGCCTGAAACTAGAGTCGGATTGACAAGCAGAATATCATATCTCATTCCATACTTGGTATTTACTAAGCAAATGTTTTGTCACAAAGTAAATCAGTGACCTAGCTCTCATCTTTCTCAACTAAGGCAAATACGGCATCACAGTTCTTCAGAAGACAATTCCAATCTGTGCCAGAAAGCCAGTGTGACAGAAATTTATTTCAAGCATAACTGGAATAGCTTTCACTATAATGCTAATTTAGCAAAACTTAAATAAGCTTCTGGTTGAATTTGCTGCTTATTCGAAAACTAGCATTATACGGTTTCATAGATTTTCAGTTGAATTTACATCAACCAAGATGTGTACAAAAATAATTCTCCAAATGATACATGAACTTCTGATCATCTTTTAATGTAGTATTCTCAAAGGGTTGTAAATCACATTGAATGAATGCTACAGATTATAATACAAAATACTCAGCCATGACTACATACACTACTACAAAAAAAATGCTGAAAAAGCTCAGCAGGTCCAGCAGCATCTGTGGAGAGAGAAACAGAATTAACGTTTTGAGTCTGTATGACTCTTCTTCAGCCACGTAGACTCAAAACATTAACTCTGTTTCCCTATCCAAAGATGCTGCCAGAGTTGAGTTTTCCAGCATTTTCTGTTTTTATTTTTGCTACATGTACTGTTGGCTTATGAAATGATTTTCTAAATGTAAGTCTACTCCACTGTTATTTTCAATGCTGTTCTGCATTCCGGTTATCATCTTTCCATTAAGGCATTTAATTGAGGCCCCATCTACCATCTAAATGAAAATAAACTATCTCACAGCATTACTCAAAGACCAACATACGAGCTTGCTGGTGGCCTGGACAACATTTATCCCTTAAGCAATACCATTAAAACAAGCTAACTAGTCATTTAGCTCACTCTTGAGATGTGGGAGCTTTCTATCTGGCCTACTCCTGCTCCTTGTTTGTATGTTAACATTAGAATACCTAGAAAATTCTGCATACTATGATTTTTTTTTTACTATTTTTGACCTACTAGTATGTTTTAGCTATTTGATGTAATAAATTTAATTTTCTGCAATGAAAATTAAGATATGTATACCTTAGAGGTGCCACTGTTTATCTACAGGGCAGTGTTATGATCCCAGCTGTTGTTACTACTGGACAAGCCAGATCCCAGGGTGGAATCCAGCTTTATAGATCCTAACTTTTATTTTTTTAGATGCGTGGAGAGTGGCTACTGGACCGAGTCACAGGAGTCAGCTGGTGAACTTTTAACAAAAGAATAAAACGTTTATTAAACAAGAAAAGATGAACTATATTACAATACTCCTTCAACCACAACTATACCTTGACGGATACATACAGATTAATAAGGATAACACAAGTTACAAAAGCTATCTTTTACTCTAATGTTCACAATAAGTACACAGCCCACATAAACCAATAGGCGACCTGTGTCAGACACACAATTCTTTGAAATCAATTGACAGATGCCACCCCAAACAGATGCTATGGATCCCTCATCAACTTCCCCCAGACGCTTGTCACACCGTGAGTCAACTGGTCTCACTGAACTTCCGCCTTTCACTTTGGGACCTT
The DNA here is from genome assembly GCF_017639515.1 of Carcharodon carcharias. Classification (NCBI taxonomy): domain Eukaryota; kingdom Metazoa; phylum Chordata; class Chondrichthyes; order Lamniformes; family Lamnidae; genus Carcharodon; species Carcharodon carcharias. The sequence goes on along the minus strand of NC_054483.1, from coordinate 52,892,584 downwards.
TCAGCTCCTTTGGGAAATCTGCTCTCTCTGCAGTTCTGTCTCCCAGTATCCAGCCTCTCTGGAATCCTGGCTTCAACTTTAGTTTGGGGCTTGCTATCTGACCCACTGCTATGCTGCTTCTGCTGGAAATAGCTTTCAGCCTTGGAACACACTGGCCAACTGCAGTCAAACTGAACTGAAACTACTTTCCTGTCTCTGTGGGACCTCCTGTTGCTAGGCAACAGCATGTTTTTTCCTTCACCTTCTTTGTTTTACCTCCCCTTCAAGCGTAGTAAAATCTCATTGTAATGCAGGCATCTTTCAAAGTGAAACAAAGTCAAATTCCCCCTTTTTTAACGCAAATACAGAAATACAAATCAAACTTCATTCCCAACACACCCAAATACACATATAACTTACTTAAACTACCTCTATTTCCCATCAGCATCTATTAAAGTTTAAAAACTCTGCTTTTGGAACACAAATTTCTAACTATCTCCTCAGAGACAGATGCAATAAAATCAACCTAATACGCAATCTACTGCGTAGAGCTGAAGCCAAAGGTCAGCCATGATAGTATTGAATGGCCGAGCAGGCTCAATTGGGGTTGGGGGTTGGGGGGGAGAAAGGGGGGGTGGTGTAATGGTCTTCTCCAGCTACTTATGTTCATAATAGATGAGCCAATGTAATGCAGTAATACATCACTATTCCCTCAACTAGATATTTGATTAAGGTTTTAAACCCACACCTGCACTACACATATACACGCTCCAACAAGCATGTTCAAAAGGTAAAACACTAAGAGCAAGGGGTAAGCAAAACATCTAAATAAGAGGCTACACGCATGGGAATGGGGTTTTCAAGACTGAGCTGGGAAGGCTGGCACTCAAAGGCAACTTTCTCTTCTGCTGTAACTTTGTAGGAATGCTTTTGTCTGATTTTAAAAAATAGACAAAAAGAGAATTAACTAAAGTTGTCAGGAACTAGAGATAGTTGAAGTAAGTTATATTTGTATTTGTGGGCGTTGGAAATGAGTTTTAGCTTTAAGTTTAATTTGTATTTCTGTATTGTCTTAAGAAAGGGAAAACTTGAGTTTTAGTTTCACTTCAAAAGATGCCTGCATTTTCATGAGGTTTTACGATTCTTCAAGGGGTGTTAAAACAAACACTAGGTAGAAAAACTGTCTGTTGCCTAGCAACAGGAGGCCTAGACAGGCAAGGAAAAACAGAAAGCATTTTTTTTAGTTCAGAAGCCAGGAGAGGCTGGAAACAGCAGAAGGAACTGCAGAAAGAGAAGATTTCCCATAAGAACAGAAGATCCCAGAAACCAGGAAGCAGGTCCTAAAGGGAAAAATGAAAGTCCCAAGATGACCTTCTAGTCGAAGGAAGAACAGGAATCTGGAACAAGATCCTGTTCATTGGGAGTGAAAGTAAGGAGCAGAGAGGAAGGCTCCAATCTTAAAAGAAGAAAGCTGCAGGATGCAGATTTAAAGCAAAACATCCTTGCAAGAAGCCAGAAGACCCAAGGATGCAGCCAAAGGTCTGTAACTCTTTACTATGGACTTGTGAAGCAGTGTTCTGTTGGCACAGCTGAATATCGGAGAGAGTGCGTGGAAGGCAAAGCTTGAAAGCACATAATGATGCAGGGGAGAGGAACACCGGAAGGAGAGTTTGAAACCCTGGAGATGGACCCTTGTGGAAGGCAGCTGAGCGAAAGCATTGGTTGGGAGAAGATTCCAAAGTAGGTCCTTTGAGAATGGAGATTGAAAACCCTATGTGAAAGATGGAGTTCAGTGAGACTAGTTGGCTCACTGTGTGACATGCGTCTGGGGAGGAAATTGATGAGATTCATAGCTACCACCCTAGCCAGATGCTGTCACTTGGTTTCAGAGAGTGGTGTGTCTGACCTCAGATCACCTATTGGTTTACATGGACTGTACACTTATTGTGAACATTAGAGTATAAGCTAGTATTTGTGACTTGTGTTATCCTTAGAAAAAATAAAAGCAAAATACTGTGGATGCTGGAAATCTGAGACAACACAGAAAATGCTGGAAAAACTCAGCAGGTCTGACAGCATCTGTAGAGAGAGAAACAGAGTTGACATTGAGTCTGTATGGCCCTTCTTCAGAGCTACTGAAGGGAAGGGTCATGCAGACTTGAAACATCAACTCTGTTTCTCTCTCCACAGTTAGTGTCAGACCTGCTGAGGTATAGTTGTGGGTGAAGGAGTATTGTAATTTAGTTATTTTTTTCTTGTTTAATGTTTTACTCTTTTGTTAAAAGTTCATCAGCTGATTCCTGTGACTCTGTTTAGTCGCCACCCTCCACGGATCTAAAATTATAAAAGTTAGGATCTATCAAGCTGGGTTCCACCTGGGATCTGACTTGTCCAGTAGTAACATCAGCTGGGATCATTAGAAACAATGACAAGTCCCCACCCTGCTAAAAAAGTAACTAGAAAAAGTATAAGTGGGCAAGATTAAAAAAAAACTCAAAAGGGATTTTTAAAAAAAAACTAACATCCCTATCAACTGGGATAACTGTCAGGAAATGGATGACTGCAATGCACCGTTTACAGCTAGAATTAGCTTCTCTTACTTAATGACGTGATGGCATTTCCTCATACACAACACATGCAGCAAACAAAACATGGACATCTATAAACCTCACTTCCAATTACCTAATTGACCAGAAATCATCATAAAGCTTGCTAAAATATGATTTTTGCAGTAATTCAGAACAAAAAAATTGGTTGTGCTCTAGAAAATCCATGCTTGTTACCGGAGGTAAAAGACTCTTATTCCTGGTCAGTCAGCAAGTACAAAGCGTACACTTGACTCAATGAAATAGGGTTGCTACAATTATTTGAAGGGCAGATTGGAAATTTCAGTCACTTCTATAATGCCAAATAGGTTTCAAAGCAAATGTCTAGCCCAATCACAGCAGCTACATTAATGGAACCAGCACAATACCAACATTAAAGACACATTCAGCACAAACATTTCTTAAAACACTCAAATCATCAATTCCACAGTCACACTTTTTGCTAAAATTTGTTCCATGTATCAGACAGCTTGGACATGCTATTGATACAATGGTGTGACATGAACTCAGAATATAAACTGTCCAATAAAAAGAGCTACTTTGTAACCTGGTCCATAAAATACAGGAGAGTGTTTATGAGTTTATTGCTGATGCTGTAAAGATTGAAAAACTTCCCACTCCATTATGAACATTTGAGTCTTATTGAAACATTTATTTACATGGCATTATCCTGAATAACCTACTCAGTTCAATGTCACCTATTAAAAGTTACACAACTACCTTTTATAAAGCTGTGTGAGTGTTGAACCAATACACTGCAATAGAATTATTGACTACTTTTTGATTCACTTTTGATTCATAGGCTTTATTTTTGAACTTTACAATTGTCGGTTTTCATTTGTGCTTCCCATGACGCATTTTTGACCTATTCAGTTGTAGAAATATAAGCTAATCAACCATGTGCAAATGGAAGATTGAAATTCAGGGTCTGCACTAAATATATTTTCCAGGCTGAGTGTTACCAGGCACTGCTATAAGTGGATTTGATGTTCTCTATGACTTGTTCCTGCACTTCTTAATGTGCAGGAGCTGGTTAACAATAGTATGACCTTGGGCCATAACAAAGTGTGCATGCGTATTTGCGTGCAAATATCCTGGTTTCCTGAACTTAGGTCATGCCTCTCTAATGTGTTAATACCATCATTAATTAACAGAGCTACCCTCCACCTTTTCCTCTCTTCCTGTCATCCCTAAATGTCATGTACCCTTCAATATTCAGGTCCCAATGTCATCTGTTCATCTGTTTTGTTTCAAATGCTATGTGCACTCAGACACAGCCTTGAGTTTTGTCCTTTTATTTTTGTAACATCTCGCCTTGACTGCTGATGTTCTCAGATTTGGGCTCTCTATCCCTTCCTGTTACGTTCTATTTCGTTACCATATTAATACCTTTCTGTCTTGCCTTGTTTCTGCTCTTTGATCTATCATATCTTCCCAAATTTGATCCCTTGCCCTGGCTATTTAGTTTAAAACCCTTTCTAATTCCCTTAATTATGCAGCTCTTTAGAACACCTGCTCCAGCACAGTTCAGGTGTTGACCATCCCAAAGATACAGATCCCACTTTGCCCAATACTGGTGCCAGTGCACAATGAACCAGAACCCATTTGGCCACACCAGTCTTTGAATCATGCATTAATTTCTCTAACCTGATTTGTCCTATGCCAATTTGCACATGGCTTAGGTAAAAAAGATTACAACATTTGAGATTCTGCTTCTTAATTTGATGCCTAGCTCCTCATGCTGACTATGCAGAATTTCCTTCCCTGTCCTGGTTATTTCATTGTTACCTACATGGATCACGACGACTGGATCTTCCTCCACCACTCCAAGTTCCGCTCTAGCCCTGAGCAGACATTCCGAACTCTGGCATGGGGCAGGCAACACAGCTGTCCAGACTCTCGCTCATTGCTGCAGAATAGTGTCAAGCCCCCTCACTATACTGTCCCCTACTACCACTACATTCCTTTTTTCTCCTCTCACTTGAATGGCTTCCTGTACCACAGTGCCATCCATGCTAAGTCAGCTTCATCCACCCTGCAATCCCCCACTCCCATCCAAACTGAAAGAGCCTCAGGCTTGTTAGACAATTGCAGAGGTTGAGGCTTCCGCATGCCTGCCCTCTGGGTCCCCTTACCTGCCTCAGCTGCAATCACACCGTCCTGTCGCTGGTGAAATCAGAAGACCTTATCCTAAGTGGTGTGACCACCTCCTGGTACAAAGCGTTTAGGTGATACCCCACCACTCCCTGATGTGTCGCATTTTCTATAGCTCAGCTTCCAGCTCAATGACTCTGAGCCAAAGCTCCTCAAGCTGCAAACACTTACTGCAGACTTGTTTTCCCTGGATCATAATGGAATCCAAGAGCTCTCACCTGCTGCAGCCTTGACACATCACCTGTCCTGCCATCGTTAATGCATTTTAATTATCTACTTATTTAATATTTTCCTTATGTATTTTATTAACCTTATCACCAGTTCCTGCACTATTTTAAACCTTAGGAACAAAACAGACCTTAGCCACTTACTAGATACTCACCAAACAGCTAGCTTCTTCCCCAATCAAATTGCTTCTTTGCTGTGATGTCACAGTTTTTTTTCCACTCTTCTTTCAAAATCAATGTGGGCCAGTTCTGAGCAGGTGGCTGGTGTGCCCCTTCAACTCCCAGTAAGTGTAGACGTCGTGTCTCGGCACTGATTTATATCCTCCTGTTCTGGGTTGCTTCCTCACAGGTCTGCTGCCTGACAGCCAGATAAGTCATCTGCTTGATCCCATGTGCTGACATATAAGGTGAGTAAAAGGGGAGGCGGTGGTGTAGTGGCACTGTCACTGGACTAGTCATCCAGAGACCCAGGGTCATGCTTTGGGGGCCTGGGTTCGAATCTCACCATGGCATGTGGCGAAATTTGAATTCAATAAAAATCTGGAATTAAAAGTCTAATGAACACCATGGAACCATTGTTGAATGTTGTAAAAACCCATCTGGTTCACTAATGCCTTTTAGGGAAGGAAATCTGCCATCCTTACCTGGTCTGGCCTACATGTGACTCCAGCAACATGGTTGACTGCTCTCTGAACAAGTGCAATTAGGGATGGGCAATAAATGCTGGCCTAGCCAGTGACGCCCACATCCCATGAACAAATAAATTTTTTAAAATGTACAATATATTTCTGAGGTGAAAGATTGAGGCCGACTCCTAAAACATAGCATTTCTTAGCAGAAAAGGTTGGGGCCAGGATCGACTTATATGCCAAGTATAAGCCTCAACGTGATTTTTGGCACAGAGGGTGTCTTGGACACTGTGATCTGCAATAGTTGCTTTTGGAAGGCAGACTGAAATATACTCTTGTGAGAAGCAGCATGAAACAGTTTTTGGACTCCTGGATTTACCAATTTCTCATCATGCCTCATAAAAAAAATACAACCACACCCCTTTTTATAAACTAAATTAACCAGGCTTTTAAAAACTAGGGGTTTCATTTCCAACGGGTTCTCAAAGGTCCTTCTGGCTTACCTATTTAACAGCTCAGCCACAAACTGACCAAGAGATTCTAGGTTCAATTGGGAAGGCGATGGCACGGTGGTGTCATCACTGGACTAGTAATCCAGAGACCCAGGGTAATTCTCTGGGGACCCAGGTTTGAATCCCAACATGACAGATGGTGGAATTTGAATTCAATAAAAATCTGGAATTAAAAGTCTAATGATGACCATGAAACCATTGCCAATTGTTGTAAAAACCCATCTGGTTCACTACTGTCCTTTAGGGAATGAAATCTGTCATCCTTACATGTGACTCCAGACCCACAGCAATGTGATTGACTCTTAAATGCCCTCTGAAATGGCCCAGCAAGCCACTCAGTTGTAACAAACCAGTACAAAGACACAAAAAAGGAATGAAACCGGACGGACCACCCAGTATCGACCTGAGACAGTTGAAATGACAATGGCATTGCAGCCCTGTTGACCCTGCAAAGTCCTCCTTATTAACATCCGGGAACTAGTGTCAAAATTGGGAGAGCTGTCTCAACAGACTAGTCAAGCAACAGCCTGACATAGTCATCCTCACGGAATCATACCTGACAGATAATGTCCCAGGCTCCACCATCATCATCCCTGGGTATGTCCTGTCCAACCAGCAGGACAGAGGTGGCAGCACAATGGTATACAGTCAGGAGTTGCCCTGGGAGTCCTCAACATCGACTCCGGACCTCATAGAGTCTCAGGTCAAACATGGGCAAGAAAATCTCCTGCAGATTATCATGTATCGTCCCCAATCAGCCGATGAATCAGTGCTCCGTCATGCTGAATCACTTGGAGCAAGAATTGAGGGTGGCAAGGACGCAGAATGGTCTCTGGGTGAGGACTCCAATGTCCATCACCAAGAGTGGCTCAGTAGCACCACTACTGACCGAGCTGGCCAAGTCCTAAATGACATAGCTGCTAGACTGGGCCTGCAGCAGGTAGTGAGGGAACCAACAAGAGGGAAAAACACACTTGACCTCATCCTCACCAACCTGCCTGCCACAGATGCATCTGTCCATGGCAATATCAGTAGGAGTGGCCACCGCACAGTCATTGTGGAGACAAAGTCCTGCCTTCACACTGAGGATACCTGCTATCGTGATTTGTGGCACTACCACTGTGCTAAATAGGATAGATTTCGAACAGATCTAGCAACTCAAGACTAGGCATCCATGAGGCGCTGTGGGCCATCAGCAGCAACAGAATTGCACTCGAACACTATCTGTAACCTCATGGCCCTGCATACCCCCCCACTCTACTATTACCATCAAGCTAGGGGATCAACCCTGGTTCAATGAAGAGTGCAACAGGGCATGCCAGGAGCAGCACCAAGCAGCACCAAAATGAGGTATCAACCTGGTGAAGCTATAACACGGGACTACTTGTGTGCCAAACAGCATAAGCAGTGAGTGGTAGACAGAGCTAAACAGTCCCACAACCAACAGATCAAATCTAAGCCCTGCAGTCCTGCTACTTCCAGTCGTGAATGGTGGTGGACAATTAAACAACTCACTGGAGGTGGCGACTCCACAAATACCCGCATCCTCAATGACGGAGGAGCCCAGCACATCAGTGCAAAAGATAAGGCTGAAGCATTCGCAACAATCTTTAGCCAGAAGTGCCAAGAGGATGATCCATCTCGGCCTCCTCCAGAGGTCAGCCAATTCAATTTACTCCACGTGATATCAAGAAATGGGTGAAGGCACTGGATACTGCAAAGGCTGTGGGCTCTGACAAGATTCTGGCAATAGCACTGAAGGCCTGTGCTCCAGAACTTGCCACACCCCTAGCCAAGGTGTTCTAGTACAGCTACAACACTGGCATTTACCCGATTTACCCGGCAATGTGGAAAATTGCCCAGGTATGTCCTGTACACAAAAAACAGGACAAATCCAACCAATCCAGACAATTACCGCCCCATCAGTCCACTCTCGATCATCAGTAAAATAATGCTGTCAAGTGGCACTTGCTTAGCAATAACCTGCTCACTGATGCCCAGTTTGGGTTCTGCCAGGGCCACTCAGCTCCTGACCTCATTACAGCCTTGGTTCAAACATGGACAAAAGAGGTGATCACCCAAGGTGAGGAGAGTGACTGTCCTTGACATCAAGGCTGCATTTGACTGAGTGTGGCATCAAGGAGCTCTAGCAAAATTGGTGTCAAAGGAAATCAGGAGGAAAACTCTCTGTTGGTTGGAGTCATACCTAGCACAATGGAAGATGGTTGTGGTTGTTGGAGGTCAGACATCTCAGCTCCAGGACATCACTGGAGGAGTTCCTCAGGGTAGTGTCCTTGGCCCAACCAACTTCAGCTGCTTCATCAATGACCTTCCTTCCATCATAAGGTCAGAATTGGGTATGTTCACTGATGATTGCACAATGTTCAGCACCATTCGCTACTCTTCAAATACTGAAGCAGTCCATGCCCAAATGCAGCAAGACCTGGACAATATCCAGGCTTGGGCTGACAAGTGGCAAATAACATTCACGCCACACAAGTGCAATGACCATCTCCAACAAGAAAGAATCCAACCATCGCCCCTTGGCGACACTGAATAGCATTACCATCTCTGAATCCCCCACTATCAACATCCTGGGGATTTCCATTGACCAGAAACTGAGCTGGACTAGCCATATAAATACTGTGGCTACAAATGCAGGTCAGAGGCTAGGAATCATGCGACGAGTAACTCACCTCCTGACTCCCCAAAGCCTGTCCACCATCTACAAGGCACAAGTCAGGAATCTGATGGAATACTCCCCACTTGCCTGGATGAGTGCAGCTCCTACAACACTCAAGAAGCTGGACACTGCCCAGGACAAAGCACATCTTGATTGGCACATCCACAAACATTCACTCCCTCCACCACTGGTGCACAGTAGCAGCAGTCTGTACCATCTACAAAATGCTCTGCAGGATTTCACCAAGGCTCCTTAGATGGCACCTTCCAAAGCCACCACCAATACCACCTAGAAGGACGAGGGCAGCAGATAGATGGGAACACCACCAATGGAAGTTCCCCTCCAAGTCAGTGTCCTGACTTGGAAATATACCACCATTCATTTACTGTTGCTGGACCAAAATCCTGGAACTCTCTCCTTAACAGCACTGTGGGTGTACTTACACCTCATGGGCTGCAGCGGTTCAAGAAGGCAGCTCACCATCACCTTCTCAAGGGCAACTAGGGATGGACAATAAATGCTGTCCCAGCCAGTGAAGCCCACATCCTGTGAATGAATTTAAAAAAAACAAAGCCACACTGTGCTCAACCAGATACCTCAGCCAGGCTCATAGGTTGGCTTCAGCCTTTCTGAACTTGGCAGGATGGGGGCAGAGAGAAGTGCAACTGGCCAAGATACCTGTTCTTGGCAGTCAGCTTGAAATGCCTACATTCAGTTGTTGAACAGAATCTGACTCAGCTTCAATGGTCTCCACAAGCAAATAGTCCACACTCAACATCAAGGCTCATGAGTGACAACCATTAAAGGGTTATTAAAAAGAGCCTAAGATATAAAACAGGTGAGAGAAAAGCTCAAAGGTGAAATTAATAACCACTAGAGGGAATGTGATGCTCAAAGATTTATTCCTGAACAACTGCCAAGGGATCAAAGGGTATAGGGAATAGACAGGAAAATGGAGGCCACAATCAGACCAGCCAAATGGCGAGCAGGCTCGAGTGGATGAATGGCCTACTCCTGTTTCCACTTCATATGTTCATATGAGCAGAAATTAATTCCTCCAAGAGAAATGAGGGATTTTATATGCAGTTTCCTCTTAATTTATCACTGGTGCTAGATATATCACCTTGCACCACTGGCATTTTGCATTCATATGTCCCTAACAATGTAAACTTTACCATATACATAAGCATTTACATATTACTTTTATAAAACCATCCCAACAGTCTTAACAATGCAAAGGGAAACAAAAGTTATGAGAGGAAGTTTTAGGACATGTGAGCAGATGTAAAGGAGGGGAAGCCAGGAACATGTGTTCAGAGATTGAATTTGACAGAGCTGAAAGCATAGCAGTCAAATGTGGACCAGAGGATTGGAGGAAGGTTAGTGTACAAGCAGCAGGAGACAGAAGAACAAAATGTCCGTAGGGAAGATAGGTTTGGAGGTGGCAACAGAGATAAGAAGGACCACTTCAATAATCTAGAGTGAGAAAATAAGCAATATTTTGAAAATTAATGCTTCAAATCAAATAGCATAGCATTGCAACTTGGTACCAACACAGAAGATCAGAGTGAAGGGATGCTGTCTTCATCCCCAAGTTTTTAACTTCAGCCATTGGTACCAGCACAAGCAAAACATCTTCCAACAAAGAGGGTGAAAAAAATACTGACGTGGAATGTTTGCTGGGTCGTACTTACACAAGAGGAGAAAAAAAAACTTATATATAATTACAGGACAAGGACATATTTTCAAAAAAGAACTGAAAATATACTTTCCACCACAAATTGCAATTGTTTAAAATTTGCTTTCTTGCTTTCATGTTGCACCATGTGCAGGACTTGCTAGCAATGGTCCCATGATAGCTGGAATTCTCTCAACATTACACTGAGCACTTGAAGTTACAGAGGTGACAGCAAGAGCCGCAAAATGAAAAGTGGCCTAACTGCAGAAAGATGAATCCTCATTAAGGGACACTGGTCACAAGCTACCATTAAGATGTTGGCGCTCAATTTGACTCATTCATACAATATCACTCACTTCATTCCTATGTATTCCTGTTATATGTATGCTTTCCAAACTCCACCAAGACTGACAGTTGGTGTCATTCTCTGTCTAGGCCCCAGGGTCTAGAATTCCTTTATAAAAACCTCTCCCCTTCTACTATGACCCTCTTAAAAATTTACCACCTTGAAAAGACTTTTGGTCATCCTTCCAAAAATCACAATTGGCTCAGTGTCAACTTATCTGAATAAGCTGCTCTGAAGCACCATGGAATGCGTTCTTACATTAAAGGCATTATGTAAATTCTTCTGGCTTTTCTGTATCTTCCAGGAGGTCACATGGTAGCAGGAATGGGTATGAGGTAGAAGCGGAATGGGGGACAGGTGGGGAGTCAAGGGAGGTGAAAATTGTTTCGTCATGATGGACCAGTCATGATGTGAGGCTCACGTGATGAACCAGTTCATATTTTCCTGCCCATCGATTTTATAAGTTCATGTTACCAGGAGCAGTTGAAAGGTAGTTAAATGTGCACCTGACACATGTTAGCTTGGTTCACTACTTGGTACTACTTTGAATTAGAAGGTGATGGATTCATGCCCCTATGCTCAGATGTGAGCACATAAGCCAGGCTGACTCTTCAGTGTAACGTTGAAGGTTGTTGACTTGCTGTTAGACTATCTGCTTGCTCATACAAGATCTTATGGCACTGATCAAAGAGTAGTATTCTCCTAATACTCCTGTTACACTGAAGAGTCAGCCTGGCTTATGTGCTCAAATCTGAGCATAGCGGGGTAAATCCATCACCTTCTAACTCAAAAATAGTGCCAAGTAGTGAATATTCCTAAAAAGCTGATGGTCTCTCTGTCAAACATGAACTCAGTGATTGCATTTCAGTCTCAATCTGTTAAATAAAAAATGTTCTTGAATTTAATGTTTAACAAATTTCTTTTTACATGTTGGTTTCCACTGTGCTGCCATTAGCTGCAGCATCTTTTTTTAGCTTCTCTCATTTTACTTGAGGTAGTCACAATACTGACTGATCACTTTTCTTCATCTCTCCCGTCAATCATCCATTCCTCTTTCAATCCCACTGTATAAGTCTCTTGATACTGGATACTTCCATCTTCTCCCTGGCAGTCCTACCTTATTACTTACACCATGTTTCCCCCCTCTCTCTCCACAACAGATGGCCATACCATTTCAATTTCCTTGCGGTTACTTTCTTCGCTGCTCCCACAATCTTCACCGATTCCTTGTCCTTTCTCATTCATCCATTGCAGCAACGGCATCTCATTACTATCCAGTCATTGTTCCTCTCTTCTTGATGTCGCCTTAGTTTCTGAACTATGTAACAAGTCTGGTCTTCACTTATCCTCTTCCCTAAGCTCAAATTGACAGTCCAGCAATTGGGTCTTGGTTGAATGACCTTCATACCCATCTTCCAGTGCTTTTCTCTAGTACTCCAGATACTCAGTCATATTCTTATCATCCCCACCTAAAAGCTCAATGTCATCTGCAAACATCATTGACAATGGCATTTCCCATCTCACTTGCTCAGTTAGAACATCCATGACAATCAGGAAGAGGAAGAGGCTCAATGCCAATTCTTGGTGTAATCCAACTTTGGCCTTGAAACTCTCTCTCCCACATGGCTTCTTACTCTTGCCTGACATTCCTTGTACATGTCCTGTAATAGTCGTAAGCACTTATCAAACACTCCACAAATTCAAGCACATCTTCAGACTTTCTTTTAGGCACCCATCATAAGCCTTCTCTAAACTAATGAACACAATCTTAATGTTGCACTGGCCTTCTCGATATTTCTCCATCACTTGTCTCAAAAACTCATTAGAGGACGCGGCTCCACAGATAGCCTCATCCTCAATGATGGGAGAGCCCAGCACATCAGTGCAAAAGACATGGTTGAAACATTTGTTACAGTCTTGCCAAAAGTGCTGAGTGGATGATCCACCTTGGCTGCCTCTGGAGGTCCCCAGCATCACAGATGCCAGTCTTCAGCTATTCACTCCACGTGAAATCAAGAAACAGCTGAAGGCACTGGGTACTGCAAAGGCTATGGGCCCTGACAATATTCCGACAATTGGACTGAAGACTTGTGCTCCAGAACTTGCTGCGCCCCTAGCCAAGCTGTTCCAGTGCAGCTACAACACTGGCATCTACCCAGCCATGTGGAAAATTGCCCAGGTATATCCTGTACACAAAAAGCAGGACAAATCCAACCCGTTGATTACCACCCCATCAGTCCACCCTCAATCATCAGTAAAGTAATGGAAGGTTCATCAACAAGCGGCACTTGCTTAGCGATAACCTGCTCACTGATGTCCAGTTTGGGTTGCACCAGGGCTATCAGCTCCTGACCTCATTACAGCCTTGGTTCAAACATGGACAAAAGAGGTGAACTCCCGAGGTGAGGGGAAAGTGACTGCCCTGACATCAAGGCCTCATTTGACCGAATGTGACATCAAGGAGCCCTAACAAAACTGGAGTCAATGGGAATCAGGGGAAAATTCTCTGCTGTTTGGATTCATACCTAGCACAATGGAAGATGGTTGTGGTTGTTGGAGGTCAGTCACCTCAGCTCCAAGACATCACTGCAGGAGATCCTCGGGGTAATGTCCTAGGCCCAACCATCTTCAGCTGCTTCATCAATGACCTTCCTTCCACCATAAGGTCAGAAGTGGGAATGTTTGCTGGTGATTGTGTAATGTTCAGCATCATTCCCGACTCCTCAAATACTGAAGCAGTCCATGTCCAAATGCAGCAAGACCTGGGCAATATCCAGGCTTGGGTTGACAAGTGGCAAATAACATTCGCACCACACAAGTGTCAGGCAACGACCATCTCCAACAAGAGATGTAGCCATTACCTTTTAACATTCAATGGCATTACCATCTCTGAATCCCTATCAACATCCTGGGGATTACCATTGACCAGAAACTGAACTGAACTAGCCATTTAAATACTATGGCTACAAGAACAGGTCAGAGGCTAGGAATCATGCGATGAGTAACTCACCCCCTCACTCTCCAAAACCTGTCCACCATCTACAAGGCACAAGTCAGGAGTAAGAGGGAATACTCCCCACTTGCCCGGATAAGTGCAGCTCCCAAAACACTCAAGAAGCTTGACACCTTCCAGGACAAAGCAGCCTGCTTGACTGGCACCACATTCACAAACATTCATTCCCTCCATCACCGACGCACAGTAGCAGCAGTGTGTACCATCTACTAAATGCACTACAGGAATTCACCAAGGCTCCTTCGACAGCACCTTCCAAACCCATGATCACTACCATCTGGAAGGATGAGGGCAGCAGATAGATGGGAACACCACCACCTGGAAGATCCCCTCCAAGTCACTCACCATCCTGACTTGGAAATATTTCGCTGTTCCTTAACTGTAGCTGGGTCAAAATCCTGGAACTCCCTTCCTAATAGCATTGTGGGTGTACCTACACCACAGGGACTTGCAGCGGTTCAAGAAGGCAGCTCACCACCTTCTCAAGGGCAACTAGGGATGGGCAATAAATGTTGGCCCAGCCAGCGAAGCCCACATCCCATGAATGAATTTTTAAAAAATCTCAAGTCATAATTGCACAAACTACCAACGAATTAAAATCCTACCATGTAATTTCAAGGTCTGTGAGAGAGTCATGGACCAGAGACTGAGGGGGTAAAAAGTGGAAATCCATGAAGGTTAGTTTGGACTCATGCTCTTTCACTATAACACCAATGAGTAGTTCGTTCAGGACCTAGACCCCATATCCTAGGCAGGTCCATAATTCCGCTGTTATTTGATCCAATTCTATTGCTTTGCCATTCTTCTTTCATCCTGTCCTACCAAAAGCAAGGGGCTCAAACTCACAAGAATTGCTCCAAGTGAGCTACAGTTCCTTTCTCCTTCCACTGGATTCCAGCAATTATGTTGTACTAAAAGAGACCAAAGCAATACAATAAAGACAAACAGCCATTTCAAATACCGCTTCTAAAAAAGCCAATGAGGGTGGTTTGGGGGGGAAGAATACAGGGTCACAGTACGAGCTCCCACAGCACAACATGTGATGAAACCAGCTAGACTCTGCCCCTAATGCTGTGTGGCCAATTCTGCCAATAATGGCTAAGATGCAATCTGCTTCTTTTGAAGAAAACCCAATCCTCAGGCTCCATCTACAGGCCATTGAGCGCAGAGGGGCTCTGAATTTGAAATCAAATGTTTAAACTGGCAATACAAATAAACCTCCACAGATAGCACCTTTAACAGAGCAAAATGCCCCAAAGTACTTTACATTAGTGAAAAACACAGCCTAAAAGAACCAATATAGAAGAACAGTTCCTGGCCTTGCAAAAAGATTTTGAATTAAGAGGCAGATTAGGAAACAGGACCTCAAAAGAAGTAGCAATTTCTGGATTACAACCAGTGCCAGCAGGAACAATCAGCACTGGTAAGTAAATGTGCAGCTAGAGGCGTGTGATAGGCGGGGTGCTTTCAGATTCCTGAGGCATTGGAATGACTTCAGGGGCAAGAGTAAACTGTTTTGACAGGAAGGCTTCACTTGGAGCAGCCCCGAGGTTAGGCAGAACTGTGGCAAAAAAGGCCAAACATGAATATGGCAGGAATTGGGGAAAATGTCAGTGCGGAGAGTAGGTGACTTGGAAGGGCAAGATTTGATATTTAGGTAATGAGTTAGAGAGGCTCAGAGAGGTTTAAAAGCCTGATGAAATTTTAAAAACACATGATGCAAGGAGGCAATAAAAACATGGGGCAACGTATGAAACAATATTGGAGACCTACAATAATAGTATAATAGAAAATGATAATAGAAAATCACAACTAACTGAAATATCTTTGCAGCAGGGTCAGGACTGAAATACAGCTGGGAATAAAACTTTCAAGAGAGTTATGATTTGGAGGGAAGGAATAGTGGCATTGTTTCCAATAATCATAGCAGCAGAGCAATCTAAAGAGAGAAGGGGTTCAAAAGGTACCTCTTCAGATTTAGCAGAATAGAAAAGATTGGTCATGTTACTCGGAATACACTGCAGACTAATTAATGGACAGTGAATCTGAGGATTAAATTTCAAACTAAACAGGCTATGTCTTTTTGAATAATTAACACCTACAAATATAACAGATGGGATAAGGAAAATGGTGGTTTGAGCAGGCTGTTTCTTAGTCAGTATGCTGCAACTCCACAAAGGAGGAAGCATTCCATCACCAAATTTCAGGCAATGAAGGAGACAAGTAGGTCAACTAAAAGTAGAGAAACATTTGGAGCAGCAGCAATCGCAATATGGTTAGCTTTAAATGTGAGAACTACAGAGGAAAGAGAAATGAAGGACAAGGGTATTTAATGAGAAAACATAATTGTCAGCCAGATGAAAAAGGGCTTAAAATGGAGAGAAAAACAAACAGAATCAGACATCAGCATTGGGAAGTGTTTAAACCTGAAATGGAAAGAGAACAAATCAAATATATTCCAGTAAAGAAAAGTGAGTTTTTGCAGACTGGGTTAGATTAAATCATTATTTACAGCTCATTCATTAATCCCCATCCACCCCAACTGCTAGACAGGCCACTCAATTATTAAACCCTATTGGTCGATTCCGTGTGGCGATGGGCACGGGGAGTTCAAATTAAGTGTATTCTTCAACTCAATGAGTGCAGAAAACTATTGAATCAAAAACAAGATAGGACTGTGAAGACAGGGACTGAGAACGGTGGTGGTGGTGGTGGGGGGTGGGAAGAAGAGTCATTTGAGAATTGTTTCATCTCACTGTATACTGTTTATTTCTCAAGTACCCTTGACTTTCACTTCTTTCATTCTTTGTCTTACAAACATACAAAATGTAAGTTCATACTTAGAATACAATCATAGAACGGTTACAGCACAGAAGGCCATTCAACCCACTGTGTCCTTGCCAGATCTCTGCAAGAGCAACTCATCTCATCCCACTCCCCCATCTTTTCCCCATAACCCTGCAATTTTTCTCTTCAAAACAGAATTGGATAATTATCTAAACGCCTTGATTAAATCTGTCTCCTCCACACACTGAAACAGTGCATTGCAGGTCCTAACTACTCACTCCGTATAAAAGATTTTGGAGGTCTAGAACTAGAGTATTGCTGAAAAAGAGATATGCTGTTAAAACTTTTTGTCTTGCACTCATCAGGACAGACGAGAAAATGCCAAATTTCAAAGGGAGCAACAATTTATACTGCATGAGAAACCAATCAGTACCCCCTTTGTCATGCAGTATACAGTGTTACTCCCTTTGAAGTTTGGTATTCGCACGTCTGTCCTGGTGAGTGCAAGGCAAAAGGCTTTGGCATATCTTTTTCAAGCAATAAAAAAAGATTTTCTTCATGGCACCATTGCTTTTTTTGCTAATCTTCTTAAATTGGTCTCTTCCGATCCTTGATCCTTCCACCAATGGGAAATCTATTTCTATCTACTTTGTCCAGACCCGTCATGACTTTGAACACCTCTATCAAATCTCCTCTCAATCTTCTCTTCTGCCAATCAATCCAAATAACTGAAGGCCCTTTTCGATGGAACCATTCTTGTGAATCTTTTCTGCAGCCTCTCTAAAGCTTTCACATCCAACATAAAGTGTGGTGCCCAGAACAGGGCAAAATGTTCTAGATGAGCCCAAGTGTTTTATGCAGGTTTACCATAACCTCCTTGCTTTTGTACTCCATGCCCTGATTTATAGTAATGCTCAGGATCCCATACACCTCTTAATCACTTTCTCAAGTTGTCCTGCCACATTCAATGACTTATGCACATAAATACCCAAGGTCCCTCTGTTCTTTTTTTTATTTATTCGTTCCTGGGATGTGGGCATTTATTGCCCAGCCCAATGCCCTTGACGGCATTTAAGAGTCATCCACATTGGTGTGGGTCTGCAGCCACATGTAGGCCAGACCAGGTAAGCACATCAGGTGGGTTTTTACAACAATCGACAATGGTTGTAAATCATGGTCATCACCAGATTTTTTTTAATTGAATTCAAATTCCACCATCTGCCATGGTGGGATTCGAGCCCAGATCCCGAGAGTATTGCCCTGGGTCTCTGGATCACCAATCTAGTGACAATACCACTAAGCCACCACCTCCCCTGCAGCCCCTTTAGAATTATACCCTTCATTTTATATTGCCTCTTCTGGTTCTTCCTATCAAAATGAATCATTTCATACTTCTCTGTATTAAATTGCATCTGTCATTTGTCCGTCTATTCCACCAGTCCACTCACATCCTCTTTAAGTCTATCACTATCTTCCTCACAGTTCACAATTCTTCCAAGTTTTATGTCATCCCCACATTTTGAAATTGTGCCCTCCTCTCTCAAGTCTAGGTCATTAACATGTATTCAAGAAAAGCTGGGGTCCTAACACCTACTCATATGGAACCCCACTATACATATTCCTCAATCTAAAAAATACCACTCTCTACCACTACTCTGTTTCCTGTCACTTAGCCAACTTTGTATCCATGCTGCCACTATCCTTTTTATTCCATGTGCCCTAACTTTGCTGACAGGTTTGTTATGTGGGACTTGATCAAATGCCTTTTGGAAGTCCATGTATACCACATCAACTGCATTACCCTCAATAACCCGCTCTGTGAACTCATCAAAAAAAAAACTTAAGTTCCTTCAACACAATTTTCCCTGAACAAATCCATGCTGTTTGTTTAAATTCTTAATCAAACCCAACTATATTGTGCTCATTTGTTGATGAAATTCAGAAAAAGGCCAAGAGAGGAGCATCCAAGGAATGGGAGGGGTGGGGTTGGTGAAAAGTAAATAATCCAGTCACTAGAGAATGTCAGGGTAAAGGAAGACTAGGGCGCCTTTTTATTCATTCACAGGGTGTGGGCATCACTTGACTTTCCAAACCTAATTGAATTTCAGAAGGTAGCGGTGAGCTGTCTATTAAAAAAGGAATTCCATGATTTCGACCCAGCAAGAGTGAAGGAACAATGATACAGTTCCAAGTCACAACTGAGAGAATTGCTGCCGTGCATCTTATAATTTATGATGAATTAATTGGTCATTTTAAGGTTATGACCCCTTGCTCTGCAAATCTCCACCAAGGAAATAGCTTTGATTCATAAAAATTAATTTAATACAAGGTGACCGAAAGGCCGATTAGTATGGATGGAGAGAAGAACTAAGAGGGCTGCAGTGCTGCTAAGGAGGTGGGCAGTGAGACAATGAGCCATCTAAGGAACAAGCAGTGGGAGGTAAAATGGCCCAGCAGCCAGGACAGATATTTAACAAGAGAGCTAAGGCAATGGCAGCAATACTGTCATTAGACAGGAAGGATTGTGAAGCATGTGGGTCTCGAGAGCAAAACCCATGATATTTTGCAATAAAAAGGAGGAACCTGATTTCCAAGAGTACAGAATAACCTCAGGTACAGAATAACCTCAGGAACAAGATTAGTCCATTCAGCCTGTTCCGCCTTTCAACTGGATCATGGCTGACCTGAAGCTGACTCCATTTACCTGCTTCGGTTCCATAATCTGCAATGTCTAACCGGTCAAATGCAGCTTTGATGTCAAGTGCAGTCACTCTCACCTCACCTCGGGAGTTCAGCTCTTTTGTCCATGCTTGAACCAAGGCTGTAGTAATGAGGTCAGGAGCTGAGTGGCCCTGGCAAAACCCAAAGTGAGCTGGTTATTGCTAAGTAAGTGCCGCTTGATAGCACTGTTGATGACCCCTTCCATTATTTTACTGATGATTGAGAGTAAACTGAAATTTCCACTTGACCCCTAGGCTCAACACATTTTTAGGGTAGAGTTCACTCTTTCTATTACTCTTTGTGTGACGAGATGCTTCTTGACATCATTTCTGAATGGTCAAGCTTTTAAATTTTGTCCCCTTGTTCTAAAATTCTACCAGAGGAAATAGGGTAGAGAGAAAAATTAACTCCTTTGCTCATCTTAAATACCTCAATTAGACTACCTCTTGATCTTCTATATTCAAGATAGTCTAGGCAACCTCTCTTCATAATTGAACTCTTCGAGTCCCTGCATCATTCCTGAACCCTCCTTAAAAAGCCAATATATATTTCCTGAGATACAATGTCCAGATCTGAATGCAGAACGCCAGATAGAGGTCTAACTAGAGCTCTGCACCGCTGCAACATAACTTCCACCCCTTTGTATTTCAACCCTCTTGATAAAGGCCTACATGCCATTGGACTATTAATATTTTTCATACCTATCCACTAGCATTTAGAGATTTCTGTACGTGAACCCCTAAATCTTTCTGCTCATCCAGTTCCCAGCTTTGTATTTAGAAAATCATCTGATTTTTCTTTCTTTCTTGGGCCCACAGTGAATAACCTTACACCTTTCCACATTGAACTCCAGCTGCTAGTTTTACCCACAATCTATTAATGCTGCTTTGCAACTTTCTGCTCCAATGTGCATTACTTACTGTGCCGCCTAATAGTGTGAACAGAAAACTTAAATCTATGACTTTCTATTTCTTCATCTAAGTCATTTATAAATATGGTGAAAATTTGAAGCACCAGTAGATTCCTGGGATATACGAGTTACATGCTGCCAATTTTAGAAGAATGAGAGGTGATCTTATTGAAATATAAGATTCTGAGGGGACTTGACAGAGTAGGTATCAGGAGGATGTTCCCACTTGTGGGGGAGACTAGAACTAGGAGACAGTTTAAGAATAAGAGGTCTCCCTTTTAAGATGGAGATAAGGAGAATTTTTTTTCTGGGAGTCATTAGTCTGTGGAATTCTTGCCCCCCTAAAGCAGCGGTCACTGAACTTATTCCAAGGCTGAGTTAAACATATTGTTAATAGATACTGGAGTCAGGGGTTATGGGGCAAACAACAAAGTGGAGTTGAGATCACAACCATGCAATCAACCATGATCTTATTGCATGGCAGAGCAGGCTCGAAGGGCTGAATGGCCTGCTGCTGCTCCTATCCCATGTTTCTACGTCTATACCCAAGACATCCCTGCACCAAGACATTTGCTGTTCTTGAGGAAATGCACTGCTATAGCACTGTGTACATAGCAAGTATTGTACATCAATGAATAGAATAAAGATAAAAGCAAAACACTGCAGATGCTGGAAATCTGAAACAAAAACAAAAAATGCTGGAATAACTCAGCAGGTCTGACAGTATCTGTGGAGAGGAAGGCAGAGTTAACGTTTCGAGTCCGTATGACTCTTCATCAGAACAAATAGAATAAAGAGTTCAGTTGGTTGATGTTCACAATGTTAGGATACATAACATTATTCACTGCAGCACCTCCAGGTGCAGCACAATTAGAATGTTGCGCCATTTACCATTTCTGTTTGTATGATAGTTTAATAGCTCTCTTTAATGAACATAATTGGAAATATACTGAGCCCAACCAGTGACCTCAACCTCTGTTCCAAAACTGTGCTTTTATTGTTTGAGGTATGGTAATGCTAGCTGGTTACTGTATCAACATAAGATGCTGAGTTTACACTTACTCAAAAAATACTAGGAGACACTATGTTATGATGTTGAACTAATGTAAAATGAAAGCAATAAGGTGCATCATAGAAGATATAATATACTGTCATTTAAACAAAGAACCAGCTTGGTCGTTTGCTCCTATTTAACACCTAGCTGTCATGGAAATTCACTGCAGGCAACTGGGCACCAATAAGCTGCTTAAAATGGCCAATTAAGTTAAACAATGAACTATTTTATTGTGCATTACAAATTGTAACAAAGGAAAAAGGAGAGGTTAATCAGTCCCTTGAGCCTGTTCCATGATTCTATTAGATCATGACTAATCATTACCTCAATTCCATTTACAATGCTCTCCACATCCCTTGATCCATATCCCTTGACACTCCTACCTAACAAAACTTCAACTGACACTGAGCATCCATACATTGTTGGGAAAGAGTACAAGATTTCCACTACTGTGTGGAACATGTGTCTTGATTTTACTCCCAGAGTACTATTTTCTCTGTATTGACCATGGTAAATCCCATATCAGTTTAAACATCTCAATTAGAACAAACATTAAGTCTTCCAAGCCTAATAGTATACTCACAATTGAACCCTTTAAACTCTCATTTTGGTGAATCTGTACTCTGACCTCTCCAAGGCCAATATATCCTTCCTTGGGTTCAGTGCCCAAAACTGACCACAGTGCCTCAGATGAGATCTGACAAAGTTCTGTTTAACTGTGTATTCTAGTCCCCTTGAATGGATGCAGCCCATTGTACTTATTCATCCGGCCCGCAGTGAGATTTCAAAAAATATATCAGAGAAAACAATTCCTAAATAAAGTCATAGAACAAAGGAAACAGAGTCTACACAAATTAATAACTCACTTGCCAACAATTTCATGCAGATGCTGCCTCTTTCAGCAAAGCCTATTCATAAGCAAATTTCTTAATAGCTGGTTAGGCCTAAAAACATTTGCTGCTTCTAGATGTCTTTTAAAAATGCTGCATAACGGAATCATGTGTTGGTAATTACTTTGAAATACGTCTGGAACCAAAATATCGAACCATGCAACGTGTGCTTCACAGCTGAGCTACTTGTAAGCGAAACATGATATACGCAGCTGAGAAGCCAATGCTTTTGCTATATTTTTTTTCTAATTCCAATCTCACTCAGACAATCTCTTTATGGAGACACCCAGCGGAGGGTAAAAGCAAGGCAAAAAAAGTGAGCTCTCCCCACAGTGTTGCCCTGCGGCCTTTGAAGTGGCGTTGCTCTATGACTGTTACTGAGATAAATACATAAAACACCACACCAAACCAAAACAAAAACAGAATTACCTGGAAAAACTCAGCAGGTCTGGCAGCATCGGCGGAGAAGAAAAGAGTTGACGTTTCGAGTCCTCATGACCCTTCGACAGAACTTGAGTTCGAGTCCAAGAAAGAGTTGAAATATAAGCTGGTTTAAGGTGTGTGTGTGGGGGGCGGAGAGAGAGAGAGAGGTGGAGAGGGGGTGTGGTTGTAGGGACAAACAAGCAGTGATAGAAGAAGATCATCAAAAGATGTCAACAACAATAATACAAAAGAACACATAGGTGTTAAGTTAAAGTTGGTGATATTATCTAAACGAATGTGCTAATTAAGAATGGATGGTAGGGCACTCAAGGTATAGCTCTAGTAGGGGTGGGGAGAGCATAAAAGATGTAAAAAAAAATAAATAAATTTTTTTTTTCTTTTTCTCTTTTTATAATGGAAATAGGTGGGAAAAGGAAAATCTATATAATTTATTGGAAAAAAAAAGGAAGGGGGAAACAGAAAGGGGTGGGGATGGGGGAGGGAGCTCACGACCTAAAGTTGTTGAATTCAATATTCAGTCCGGATGGCTGTAAAGTGCCTAGTCGGAAGATGAGGTGTTGTTCCTCCAGTTTGCGTTGGGCTTCACTGGAACAATGCAGCAAGCCAAGGACAGACATGTGGGCAAGAGAGCAGGGTGGAGTGTTAAAATGGCAAGCGACAGGGAGGTTTGGGTCATTCTTGCGGACAGACCGCAGGTGTCCTGCAAAGCGGTCGCCCAGTTTACGTTTGGCCTCTCCAATGTAGAGGAGACCGCATTGGGAGCAATGAATGCAGTAGACTAAGTTGGGGGAAATGCAAGTGAAATGCTGCTTCACTTGAAAGGAGTGTTTGGGTCCTTGGACGGTGAGGAGAGAGGAAAATGCCTACATCAAGCTTTTGAATATCTCTGCGCACTATTGGTTAACTCAGAGTAACACATCTGTGAGAAGTAAATTTCTTTCAGGAGGAGAAGGAAGTAACTATTATAGTTAAGTTAGTTAATCTTAAAGCAAATCTGCTCACATCAGAAACAAAGACTCTGATAAGGTGACCTCCATGGATGGTTAGAAGTTTCCTCGCAGAGATTAAGTATTGTGGTTAATATTTTATTCTTATTTAATATGACAAAGAGAATGCCTCTGTCCTGTTCTGCCAATAACATTGTGTTTCTGGTTCTAATTTGGAAATCCAGAACTCAATGGCACCTTATGAATCCCTGAGCCATTTACCTAATTGAGTGTGTTTTTTTTTTAAACAGTTCAAGGCTACACATTACCTGATGGCTCCGAAGCATCCTGTGATATCCCCTTTAAATAGTGTACTCATTTTTTTTACCAGCCGGTGCTCTTTCAAAACGACCCTGTCCATATCCGTTTGCTGCCACTCTCCTACAACACCTTGGTGATTGGCCTCAGGACCATAATCTCCCTGGAGCATGAGAAAAGGTGGACGCCAGGGCATAGCGGAAGACCACCCATAACAAAATCTAGTCCCAGCATCTAACTGAGTTTAGCAAGGGAAGCAAGTTCAGACTGTGCCATCTTTTTATTATTCATTCATGGGATGCAGGCGACACAGCATTTATTACTCACCTCTAATTGCCCTTGAAAAGGTGATGATGAGCCAAACTCCACCAGTTAAAGATCACCACCAGCGGCAGTCACAGCCCAGAGTGTCATACCTCTGGCAAACATGGCAGTGATGGGCAGGTGGTTTTGGAAACGGCAGTAATGCAGACCAAAACGGCAGTCATTGTGAACAGCGTAGAATCTCCAATAATAAGGTTCATTCGGGAAAAGCAAACTCAACATTGCATTAAAGCAATGGCTGACTTGAACGTTTCTGTATTCTTTCTTAAAGAAACCCTAAATTAAGTTGGTTTTTGTGTGCGCGACTGATTTTATCGATGTGTGAATGGTCCTTGATAAGTAAAAGGTTCCCCATCCCTGAGATAGACTATTGGATTACTGACTTTCTCAATATGATTTGTACCCGTGTACAAGATTCTCACGATTTGTATATCTGACATCCAAAACGTTTTGCTCCATCCAGGGACTCGTCTCTTGCCAATTAGAAAATATTCCAATTTGTCTCCAATGCAAAGTGGATGACCTCACTTCTCCATGTTGTACTCCAAATACCAGAGTTTTGGCTACTCACTTAATCTGTATTGCCCCTTTGTAACTTTGTTCCAATCTACACAACTGACTATGACTTCAACTTTCCATCATACACAAATTTATAGAACTTTCTAATCCTTCACCCAAGTCATTAAAATACAGGCTGAAAAGCTGAGACCCTAGTAGATTCCTTGAGAACATTACTTGCCACATCCTGCAATCAGAGCTGAATCTCTCTACCCCTACTCTGTCTTTCATCTTCCAATCAGGAAACGACCTAGGGCAAAAGGTTACCTGCAATTCCATGCAATTTCATTTTGCTAATCTCATGTGGAAACCTATATGGATAACATTCATTGATGCTTCCCTATCCATCATGTAAGTGAATCCTCAAATAATCTAACTAGATTAGTAGGCATGACCTGCCCTTCACTTCTATGCTGACTCTCTTTGATTAGATCATTAATCGTCAAAGTGATCCGTTACTCTGTCTTTGATGACCGATTCCAATAATTGCACCACTTGAACTGACCAGTCTGTAGTTTTCTCAATTCTCTCCCTAAACAATGGAGTGGCATGTGAATTTTTCAAAAACCAAAAAGGCACAATTCCTGAATCCAGAGCACTTCGGAAATTTACGACAAATGCACCTGCAATTTCCTGATCCTTTTTTTCTTCGTTCATGGGACATCAGCATTGCTGGCAAGGCTAGCATTTGCTGCCCATCCTTAACTGCACTTGGGAAGGTGTTAGTGAGTTGACTTGAACCCCTGCAGTTCATCTGGTGTAGGTACACCCATAGGGCTGTCAGGAAAGGAATCCCAGGGTTTTGACCCAGTGGCGATAAAGGAACGGTAATATAGTTCCAAGTCAGGATGGTGTGTGGCTTGGAGAGTAGCTTGCAGGTGGTGGTGCGTCCCGTGCACCTGTTACCTTTGTTCTTCTAGGTGGCAGGGGTCGCAGGTTTGAAAGGAATTGTCCCAGCAGCCTTGGTGAGTTGATGTGGTGCATCTTGTATATGGTACACACTGCTGCTACTGTGCATTGGTGGTGAGGAAGTGAATAGTTAAGGCAGGGGATGGGATCAAACAGGCTGATTTGTCCTGAATGGTGTCAAGCTGCACCCATTCAGAAAGTGGAGGGTATTCCACACTTCTGACTTGTGCCTTTGGCATGACACTCTGGCTGTGGATGTTGGACAGGCTTTGGGGAAATCAGGTGGTGAGCTGCTTGCTGCAGGATTCCCAGCCTCTGACCTGCTCTTGTAGCCACAGTATTTATATAGTTGGTCCAGTTCAGTTTCTGGTCAAAGGCAACTGACAGGAGGCTGATGGTGGGGCATCAGTGATGGCAATGCCATTGAATGCCATGGGGAGATGGTTAAATTCCCTCTTGTTGAAGGTGGCTATTGCCTGGCACTTGTGTGATGTGAACATTACTTGTCATTTAACATTCCAAGGCTGAATGTTGCCCAGGTCTTGCTGCATGCAGGTACAGACTGCTTCATTATCTGACTAAACACTGTGCAATCATCAGCGAACATTCCTAATTTTGATATGATGATGGAGGGAAGGTTGTTGATGAAACAGCTAAAGATGCATGGGCTTAGAACACTACCCTGAGGAACTTCTGCAACATCCTGGGGTTGAGATGACTGGCCTCCAACAACTACAACCATCATCTTTTGTGCTAGGTATGACTCCAGCCAGTAGATACTTTTCCCCAATTTTCATTGTCTTCAATTTTGCTAGAGCTCCTTCATGCCACACTCGGGTCAAATACTGCCTGGATGTCAAGGGCAGTCACTCACCTCATCTCTGGTCACTCACCTCATCTCTGGAATTCAGTTCTTTTATCCATGTTTGGACCAAGGTTGATATGAGGTCTGGAGCTGAGTGACCCTGGTGGAACCCAAATTGATCTAATACCCTGGTGTAGGAAGCATAAGGCCCTGGGACTTTATTTATATTCATTATTTTCTCTATTATATATCCATCAATTCTGTGCCAATGTGCCTCTATCTAAACTTGCATGCCTCAAAAGCTTTCTTGATCATGTTTTTAAAGGTGTCAAGGTACTGCAAAGTTTTAAATTAGAGACTGGCATTTTTGGCACCTTTTCAGTTCAATTCTTTCCTGGAGCAGTCACTTCTCAAGTTTACTGAAAATACAGTGTGCTTGATTACTTCCACATTGCCTTCTCATTTTTTGAAGTGTTTCAGTACAACAGTCTTCACATTAACACAAAAAAGGTCAGGAAAATAAAAGCAAAACACTGCGTATGCTGGAAATCGGAAATAAAAACAGAAAACGCTGGGAAAATTCAGTAGGTCTTTGGAGAGAGAAAGAGTTTATGTTTCAAGTCCATCCTTCAGAGCAGGGCAGGAAGATACTGGTTGCTCCATTAAGCCTATCCCATATTCAATTTATCGACAAGAGCCCCATCTGCCACCCCAAGCAAATGCCTGAGAGAAGCAGAGAAACAAAAACACCTCATGCCAATTTAGGAAAACAACTCTGGGAAACATCCCTGACACCTGAAGGCCAGCAAACACCCTCTTCTCTAAGAGGGTCTGTAATCTTTGGAATTCTTTTCCCCAGAGAGCAGTCAAGGCTGGATCACGGAATATGTTCAAGGCTGAGTTAGATTTTTGATCTACTAAAATTGGCTACTGGGGAGCGGGGGGAGTTCGGGCCACAATCTTACTGAATGGCAGAGCAGGCTTGAAGGACCAAAGGGCTTACTCTCCTGTTCATATTTCTTATATTCTAGGTGACCACTGTGACTAGGAAAGACAGCTCAAAATATCTACCTATCTTCTTCATGGAGCTCTGATGTCCATTTCCAACTCCTTTCTGAAAGGTTGTAATGAATTTGCACTCAATGCATGTGCCAGTAACTTGTACCTCATAATATACAGTGTCGTTCTATGCTCACATGGCTCATGTTCATATCTCTTGGTCTGCCCTGACCTAGCTAGCTTCAGTAGTTATCCAAAGGACTAAAGTCAATCCGTTTTTGAAGGCCTCAATCAAATCCAGAAATTGGCACTCCTGGAGCAAAAAATCCTGCTCTCCAAACCTATTTCAATCAAGGGATTTTATACTATGTCATGAGTCTAATGGCCCTCCTGTGAACCTTTTCCAATGCCTCTACATTATGCATCATACAAAAGGATACACAGGCCACAGTATTTAGATGAGATCTACTCGGGGCTTATATAGAGGCAGTGCTAGATTTGTTTTAGATTTTGTTATCCTAGCAATACATCCTGACACTGTTTGCTTTTGTAGTTGCCTTGCGGCACTGGTGGTTGGCCTTCAAAAGATTCATTCACTATAACACTCACCCCTTTCCCAGCTTTGAGCACCCTGGATAGTGTACACGTGCTTGGCTTTTCTCTCACCCAACTACCTACATGCAGAGACATCTGTCTGGTGTGTCCCCGTTGCACCTTTTCATCGATATCTACCTGCAATCCAAGGTCCTCACTTACACTTGTACTTGTCTGTGTGACTATCCAATTTTACCGTTTCGCCTCCACCTAAAAAGGAGGCAGACAATTATTCAATAGAATTCATGTGGGGGAGAAAATAAAAGTTCACAGAACTGCAAATTTCAACGGCAATTAAAAGAATCACTGGTTTAACCACCAGGAATTCTTACTTAATAACCAAGTACTACTCTTAAAAAAGCTCATTATAAGATTTGCCATAAGTAACTAATAAAAGGGAAAGGTGGGTAATGAAAAATGATAAAATGTTTAACTCATGACAAGTGTGATGGATTTTAGTATTTGGCAGAGCTCCGCGCCCCTGAATGCACTTTACAAGCAAGCATCAACTATCACTAACATTTGCATGTGTAGCACTTTAAGCTTATCTTAGCAAAGTACAATAATATTGTTCTACAAATATGCCAAACACACAAGATAAAATACAAGTGCTGCATTTAAAGTCACACAATGAAAGAGCGCCTTAATTTAGAATTTTAATTCAATTGCTGATGTTAGTGGTTTTGTTACTAGTTGCCAAGATACCACCAACTTGAAGATAACATTTCAAATCACCTAGCTTCTCACCAGCACATAGGCTCAAGTGTTCTTCAAGGACTTCACAAATCTTGGATGTTAAATGACACAGACTAACTACTTAACCTGAATTTTGGATTATGACATGGTTACATACGCTTGATCAACTCTGCCCTGTAGCTTGAACTCATACATTATCGTTCAATTTTTTACTTACCTTCCAGGACAGGTTACACAGTTACAACACTGTAGCAATGATCTACAAAATGAGTCCGTGACATTTCTGACTATTACTCACATGGAAAATAGCAAGTATTTCACACCTCTAGAAGCATTTGGAAACATTTTTTTTACTCCAGTGACATACATGTGCTAGTCCTTGACAACTACTGTACATCTTGCACAAAGATAACAGAATATTGAAATATATTTCACTGTCATTCTACAATTTAACCAGAAACTTTTATGAACAAACTCTAGTAACAGAGTTGTTGATTTCTACCAAGTACTGCAAATGTTGATTTTGACTACTTTCAATTTTTCTGAACCCCAGAATTTTTCAAATCAGACATTACTTTTTTTTAAAACAAGGGTATTTTAAATAACTTTTTACATTAGCAAGGTGAGGATTGTCAGTGTTGGGGACAGCACACTTCGATTTTAGTCATTCGGTGTTAATATCAAATGCTGCGACATCAGGGACAGAATGGGCTGGGTGTCAAGTGAAACCCACTTTTCTCTGTTCCCACAGGTTAAATACAACAAAGGAGTAACTACCTTCCCTCCCTCCAAACCAACAGTCTGAAGTTTTGCATTTTCTAAATCAAACCAACAGTCTGAAGCTTTGCATTTTCTAAATCAAACCAACTGCAGAGAACTCAGCTTTGTGCTGTATCCACACTCAACAGGTATGGAAATGAAAACGCACAAACTGATTGTATATATAATCCTTACGGATAGGGAGAAGAAACTATTGTTCTATCTGGAAACTCAAACGCAATGTCATTAAAGTGCTCATCAACTGAAATACATTGAGGGACATGAAACTAGAGGGTGAGGAAAGAAAGCAACGACAGCACTGTATTAACACTTCCGAACTGCAAAAGGAGATACAGGAATGTAGGGTGTTGGGGCTGGTTTCATGGATCAACATTTGAGCTGCCTTTATACTAAGTGTTACAACCTCGACATTATAACCTAGACTTGCATGCACAGCTAAAAATCAGTTTTCAAAAAATTTGCAACCTTGGAAGTGCCATGATTAGCCGTCACAGAGCAATAACTCTTTTACCATAGGTTATATACTGAAGGCCACCTGAGCTGTCAATCACTCCTCCCTAATGGAAAGGGTGAACATCACTGTCAGAACATTGCAGTTCAATTCGTTTACCAGGGAACTAGATACACAAAAGTGGAAATAGCAAAACAACTAGCAATGCACTACCTGACTTACACAATATGTAAAATATTTTGAAGCTTTAGATCTTGTGAACTGAATTGCTGATGAACTGGTACATGGCAGGAACCCCAGGGTTAGCCCCTAAGCCACTGCCACTGGTATTGGTGGTGTGCAGCAAGCAACTTTTCCACAGGCCTGGGCCAAATTACATCATTACCTATTCTTCGAAATCCAGGCCGGCACGTTAGAAACTGAAAGGGATTTTTCCCAGCAGTAAAGCAATCACAATATTAAAAAAAAAACAAAAAAACTGCGGATGCTGGAAATCCAAAACAAAAACAGAATTACCTGGAAAAACTCAGCAGGTCTGGCAGCATCGGCGGAGAAGAAAAGAGTTGACGTTTCGAGTCCTCATGACCCTTCGACAGAACTTGAGTTCGAGTCCAGGAAAGAGCTGAAATATAAGCTGGTTTAAGGTGTGTGTGTGGGGGGCGGAGAGATAGAGAGACAGAGAGGTGGAGGGGGTTGGTGTGGTTGTAGCGACAAACAAGCAGTGATAGAAGCAGATCATCAAAAGATGTCAACAACAATAGTACAATAGAACACATAGGTGTTAAAGTTAAAGTTGGTGATATTATCTAAACGAATGTGCTAATTAAGAATGGATGGTAGGGCACTCAAGGTATAGCTCTAGTGGGTTTTTTTTTATATAATGGAAATAGGTGGGAAAAGGAAAATCTTTATAATTTATTGGGAAAAAAAAAGAAGGGGGAAACAGAAAGGGGGTGGGATGGGGGAGGGGACTCACGACCTAAAGTTGTTGAATTCAATATTCAGCCTTCCGGACTGAATATTGAATTCAACAACTTTAGGTCGTGAGTCCCCTCCCCCATCCCCACCCCCTTTCTGTTTCCCCCTTCCTTTTTTTCCCAATAAATTATAAAGATTTTCCTTTTCCCACCTATTTCCATTATATAAAAAAAACCCACTAGAGCTATACCTTGAGTGCCCTACCATCCATTCTTAATTAGCACATTCGTTTAGATAATATCACCAACTTTAACTTTAACACCTATGTGTTCTATTGTACTATTGTTGTTGACATCTTTTGATGATCTGCTTCTATCACTGCTTGTTTGTCGCTACAACCACACCAACCCCCTCCACCTCTCTGTCTCTCTATCTCTCCGCCCCCCACACACACACCTTAAACCAGCTTATATTTCAGCTCTTTCCTGGACTCGAACTCAAGTTCTGTCGAAGGGTCATGAGGACTCGAAACGTCAACTCTTTTCTTCTCCGCCGATGCTGCCAGACCTGCTGAGTTTTTCCAGGTAATCACAATATTAAGCCTTTCTACCACTTGAGCAGATAATGTGTGAGCAGCAGTCTCTTGGCTGCCTTAAGAGCCATTTCAAAAACAGAATTACCTGGAAAAACTCAGCAGGTCTGGCAGCATCGGTGGAGAAGAAAAGAGTTGACGTTTCAAGTCCTCATGACCCTTCAACAGAACTGAGTGAATATTATATAAGCTGGTTTAAGGTGGTGGGGTGGGGGAGGGGTGTGGTTGTAGGGACAAGCAAGCAGTGATAGGAGCAGATAATCAAAAAATGTCACAGACAGAAGAACAAAGAGGGGTTGAAGGTGGTGATATTATCTAAACGAATGTGCTAATTAAGAATGGATGGCAGGACACTCAAGGTAAAGCTCTAGTGGGGGTGGGGTAGAAAGGCTAACAGGGCATAAAAGATATAGATTTAAAAATAATGGAAATAGGTAAGAAAAGAAAAATCTATATAAATTATTGGAAAAAACAAAAGGAAGGGGGAAGAAACAGAAAGGGGGTGGGGATGGAGGAGGGAGTTCAAGATCTAAAGTTGTTGAATTCAATATTCAGTCCGGAAGGCTGTAAAGTGCCTAGTCGGAAGATGAGGTGCGGTTCCTCCCGTGGAGTGTTAAAATGGCAAGCGACAGGGAGGTTTGGGTCATTCTTGCGGACAGACCACAGGTGTTCTGCAAAGCGGTCACCCAGTTTACGTTTGGTCTCTCCAATGTAGAGGAGACCGCATTGGGAGCAACAAATGCAGTAGACTAAGTTAGGGGAAATGCAAGTGAAATGCTGCTTCACTTGAAAGAAGTGTTAGGGCCCTTGGACAATGAGGAGAGAGGAAGTGAAGAGGCAGGTGTTGCATCTTTTGCGTGGGCATGGGGAGGTGCCATAGGTGGGGGTTGAGGAGTAAGGGGTGATGGAGAAGTGGACCAGGGTGTCCCGGAGGGAACGATCCCTACGGAATGCCACCGGGGGGGTGAAGGGAAGATGTGTTTGGTGGTGGCATCATGCTGGAGTTGGCAGAAATGGCAGAGGATGATCCTTTGAATGCGGAGGCTGGTGGGGTGATAAGTGAGGACAAGGGGGATCCTATCACGTTTCTGGGAGGGAGGAGAAAGCGTGAGGGCGGATGCGCGGGAGATGGGCCGGCCACAGTTGAGGCCCCTGTCAATGACCGTGGGTGGAAAACCTCGGTTAAGGAAGGAGGACGACATGTCAGAGGAACTGTTTTTGAAGGTAGCATCATCAGAACAGATGCGACGGAGGCGAAGGAACTGAGAGAATGGCTTGGAGTCCTTACAGGAAGCGGGGTGTGAGGAGCTGTAGTCGAGGTAGCTGTGGGAGTCGGTAGGCTTGTAATGGATATTGGTGGATAGTCTATCAGCAGAAATTGAGACAGAGAGGTCAAGGAAGGGAAGGGAAGTGTCAGAGATGGACCATTAAGAGCCATTTAATTGACATCTGGCCACAACAGAACACATTCCTGTGACGAGACACAAAGTTGCATGAATAAACATTTGAAAAATGACAAACTCCAGTAAAATAGTTTCTCATTAGGGAGTGATACCAACAGGTTATTATTTTTTCTCCCCCACGCCCAGAGAAGTAAATCACAGAGATCATTAGGAATTATTAAATTCACATTAGCTCATGCAAAAGGCAGTATATTTCATATTTCAGGCACTTTCATACATGATGGAACTCTGCTTCCATCATACCATACAACCTGATTTTCATTGTTCTGTTTTCACTAGGGTTTAATTGGGCAGTTTACTTCACCACCATATGCTGGCTTCACTACAGCTGACTTATCATATATTGTGCATCATGAAAAGGATAGAAGATGTATCATGCCAAGCTACTTGGTCAGAAAAGCTGAAATGCAATAGCTGTGTATCAAACAAAATTAAACCAATATTGCAGCTAAGCAAGGTAGATTCCCTCATAATTGGCGACAGCTATTATGTTGGCAAAGTAATTAGAACAGCAACACACTGATATGATGATAAAATCATTCTTGACATCAGTCCCATTTTAGCTGCATGTCTAATTACGAACAAATCTATTTCAGTTTGCAACTGAGTGATTCTTGCTGGACAAGCAGAATTTTCACCAGCTTACCATTCCACCATATATAACAGCCAATGAGAACAGAAAGAGTTGTCATTTTTTAAAGGAATTTTGGCTAGGACTGGGACGGATCAATCCTTATTTCCAACTAGAGGCACAAACGAGGACTCTGTTTCCTGATTTTCTACCTATTCCCGTTTCTTTTTTAATACATATTCGACATGATGACCAACCAGTACAAATTCATACAATTCCAGCATTTTAGTGTTCATGTTTTTCACCAACTGAAGTGACTGCTTTCACTTTTCACCACATGCCTGGGGTCTCTGGTCTTCACAGACCAGTTACCTTGGAGTTTCATTCAGGTGGTGAGCAGCCATTCTTGGTTGAAATATTAAAGCCTCTGGTTAAATATAAAACTATAAGGTGTGCTTATGCTCCATTCTGCAGGATCTCTCATTTATCTTTTGTATCTTTATTATATTTGTCTATGCGTGGGGAACAACAGTGGTTTGTAAATTGTGTGTGGGTCATTAGTCCAAATGGGAAGTACTTTAAGATTATTAAATGAATTGAGAGGGAAGTTGGAAAGAAACTATTTCTCAAGTAGGGTAGCCCAGCACAAGAAGGTACAACTTTAAAAGTTAGGCTGTTCAGCAGTGACTTTGGGAAATATCTCTTCAAACAATAGGGTCGTGGAAATCTGGAACTCTCAGAAGCTGTCAGGCTAGGCTGAATGAAAATTTCAAATATGAGATTGATAAATTTATGTAAGGCAAGAGTATTAAGGGTTATTAATCCAAGATATGTAGATGGAGTTAAGACACATATGAACCACGATCTGATCGAATGGAGACATAGGTTCAAGGGACTGAATGGCCTTATCTACTTGAAACGCTTCTTTTAACATTGTGAACATGAACCTCCCCTCTGTTCTTCCAAAGAAATTTTTTCTAATGAGCAAAATGTACCACCTCAATTTAAAATTCAATCGTCACTGTTTTGTCCATTTCCATCATCTCATTATCCCTTTACAGCATGCATTAGTCCTCAATTTGTGCCTTCTATTATAATAATAGCAAATCTGCCACTTGCTCACGCTCTAATAAATGAGACACCGCAAACAGAAGCCTTTCCAGAACAGCTTTTAATTCAGTTTAATACCCAACCTCTAATTCTCGAACAGTATCCTGGATGGCAGCTTATCAAAGGCTTTCTAGAAGGTCATGTACATCACATCCACCATCCATCACCTCAAAGAACTTCGATACATGATCATTCTTTCTGAAATCTGTGAAATTGATAATAGTCTAAAGCTGTAGGCAAAGGATTAAGTTAGGTACCATGAAACGTTTCTTTCCAGAAAGTAATCCCATGATAAAACAAAATATTTCCATGATGTGTACAATTTTCACTTTTCAGTCACAATGCACATGGAATTAATAAAAGAAAGTTTCTAAAAGAAAATGGTCTAACTTCTTTTAATATACAAAGCCCCTAAAGTGTACATTCTATGCTTGCCCATATACCAAAGGAGCCACCAAACCATTCAATTCAAATACAAGCTGCTTGTCGATTTTATTTGTATCTATGGCCTTTATGAATTTAGTATTTACTTTTTCTTTGTCCCAAATTTTGACAAGTATTTCTTCACCTTTGTTCAAATTGGGTAATCTATTTGAAACCGCCAGAACAGCGGGTGGGTCAGAGACAGTGCCATGGAATTTGTTAACATTTCAGGGTTGTTCACCCAGTCCAGTTTACCTAGACAACAAACTTTGAGGAATAGTTAACCCTGAAACTGATGTAACCTTGTTTCTGTCAATTTGTCTATTTATTATTGATCATTTATTTATGGCCTATGACACAAAGTCCAAATTCATATCAGGATACATGATATAAATACAAAGGTAAAAATCCACAAAGATTTTCTGTTTGATTCTTGGAGTCATTACAAATTACCTAAACACTAGGCAGGTAAAGGCATATAGGCCTGTATTATAGGAAGTGAGTGCTTGCCAACAGAAATGGTCCACGATGCTGAACATGAGAAGTGTCTATGTTAAAAATGACATTTCTTTTAACAAAGCACCATCATGCTTCAGAACAAAGTACCGAGTATGTAGGCACTACAGTTCTTTAAACAACCAAAGTTTCTGAGAAGATATTTTCAATTACAGTTGGTAATGTTGGTAAGTATATAGGACTGGAAAGTGATACACCTCAGCTATTTATCCTGGCAAAGGACAGTTCCTATTGACCAACTGAAATTGACCCAGTAATTGAGTTTCCTTTTTACAATTCTTTATTCACTTGAGTGTAGTTCTGGATTTGAAAGTTCATTATGCTGTGATGTATCTGTCCTTTAAGATTCCTAGAATGATTCATTGAAGAAGCACAAGTAATTAGATAAGCGATTTACTTGTTTATTTCAGCTCAAACTCCAGTCTAAACAGCGGCATTGACACTTAAAATAAATTCAATCTTTTACCCTAAAATTGCTCAAAACTGTAAAATGTCTAATGCAAAAACTTACTAGAGTCAATTAAAACTGCCAAGACAATAAGGCAGCTACCAGGGGGATTCAGAAGGATCTGGGTGTCCTAGTGCATGAATCACAAAAGACTAGTATGCAGGTACAGCAGGGGATTAGGAAAGCTAATAGAATGTGATCATTTATTGTGAGGGGAATTGATTACAAAGGTAGGGAGGTTATGCTTCAGTTGTACAGAGCATTGGTGAGACCACATCTGAGTACTGCACACAGTACTGGAGTCTCCTTACTTAAAGAAAAGTGTAAATGTGTTGGAAGTAGTTCAGAGAAGGTTTACTAGACTAATACCAGGAACGGGCAGGTTGTCCCATGAGGAAAGGCTGGACAGGTCAGGCTTGTATCCAGTGGAATTTAGAAGAGTAAGAGGTGACTTAACTGAAAACTTTAAGATCCTGAGGGGTCTTGATGGGGCAGATGTGGAGAGGATGTTTCGTCTTGTGGCAGAATCTAGAACTAAGGGCCACTGTTTAAAAATAAGCGGTTGCTCATTTAAGACAGAGATGAAGATTTTTTTTCTCTCTCTGAGGGTCATGAGTCTTTGGAACTCTCTTCCTCAAAAGGCGGTGGAAGCAGAGTCTTTGAATATTCTTAAGGCAGAGCTAGATGGATTCCTGATTAATAAGGAGGTGAAAGGTTATCTGGGGTAGGCAGGAATGTGGGGTTGAGGTTACATTCCAATCAATCATGATCTTATTAAATGGCAGAGCAGGCTCGAAGGGCCGAGTGGCCTACTCCTACCCCTAATTCATATGTTCGATCACTTTCCTTAAAAAGTGGAGGGGTTTAGGTGTGATGGCTGTTAACCGCTGTTCACCTCGAAAGCAGATATTTGCATTTTCCTGGAGCCCACATTTTTAATTCCAATTGAAGGGAAATGAAATACAAGGAGTTTTTGTTTTGTTCAAAATACTTCCTTTTTCATATTAGAAAATACTCCTCCCTGAAATGACTTTAAGACAATTCTGTAAGCAGAGTTCCCAGAGCACAGGCCGCACCACCCACCCCCCCTTCTTGACAAGGCTCTCAAAAAACATCTATTACAGGGCTTACTCCTGTGCATCTGGACAGACTTAAATGCAAACACAGCCATGACATACAACTGCCCAACCCTAGGAAACCACCCACAGGCAATGAGTGATTCTGTGTTTCTACATGTAGGAGTATTCCACCCTGCTTTCCACGCCAAGTGAACATTGACATTTAACAAGTATAAATACCTGAACACATTAAATAATGGAAACCGTACAATCCTTATTTTCTCATTCTATAAACAGAGCAACCTTTATACCAACAAAAATTACACTTGAACATTAATTTACGTAAGATCTACCATTCTCAAAATCAACCTTGCTCAAATCTTTTAGAATCTGGGGGGCACACAGTTACTTGACTAAAACTCAGATGCAAGGAAACTTGAAGTATAATTTTTTTCCCATGTTTCTCTGTAAATACAATATAACAAAAAAATTTCCACAACCACAAAATTGAAATGGCCAGAGCAGACAGTGTAACTATCAGCTCTGCCTCAACTTGATGCCTGCTCCTCCCCACCCACCACCCACTCTCCATCTTCACTAGCATTCTCTCAATGACTGTCTGCTTACAATTTAACTACAGATGCCTTGCTTTTAAGCTTTGGCTTCTGGATCGTCAAGCCTGCCGAATTCTAAGACTGGTTGCTTCACAGCTAGAAAGAGGGCTCATTCTTCTCTGATGGATAATGGAATCAAGTAGATGCCCAATTATACTGAGATAGCAACCTTTTCTAATCCTACCAAGGACAGCCCAAGTCAAACTTTACAGCAGAACAAATTTCACCTAAGTGACAAATAAAAGGTGCTGCATCAGCATATGAAGTATTGCAAGTCAGACATGGCCATTCTATTCCAGAACATCAAGATTATTCCGATATCCCACCCCAGGCTTTTCAATTTCAATGAAAATAATCATAGTTCCCAGTACAACAGTTGGACTGGACAAGATGAAATTTCTGTCCATCCCATCGCAATTGCAATTTTCCTGTAAAGCTGAGTGTTAAATGGAGATAGAGCAGGACTCAGAAGGGCACAAAATTACGTAATGATGTGCATCTCTGTGACAATATTCTAAAACATGGCTCATTGTCTGGCAATGCTATTCGCAGAAAGTTCCCAACAGCTGGTGACTCTAGGGAAGCAAGACTTTCCAGGGTTCTCAATGAACGATCCAAGTTTCCAACAGCTTCTTTCTCATGCTCATTAGTAGTCAAAAATAAAGATATCGTTGCTGGCTACTCCTCATGCTTTTCAATTCATAACTAGAGCTTGTTGCAAATTTAATGAAGTTCTCTTCCATTTTGGAGTGGAGGCTCAGGGGACTGAATTTTTACATCTGCAATGGGGAAGCAGACATGGTTCTGAGTCCCAACCTCACACCCACAACATCCATTGCTCTGGCCAAGGAGTGGGCTTATCGTCCAATCAAAAAGAATGGACAGGCTCCCAACACTAGGGAGCCAATGGGAGGTCCTCCAGCACCATCCAAGGTGGGAGTTGCCAATCAGAAGATGGAGACAACATGGGACAAGTCCCAGTCAGTTCATTATCTTTCTTTGAATGCCACAGCTGCCCAGCCATGATCCAGAGAACAGCCAGCAGTTGTAGCTGTGGCCCGGCGGCCACTCTGGGTCTAAGGCAGGAGGTCCTTCGCATGATCCATCATGCCCCCTACCCCGAACCCCCCCAGGCTGGCCTGGAAAACATGGGATGCCCACATTGTCAACTGGTAATCCTTGTTGGTGCAAGAACAGGGCCTTAACAGGCCCTTTAATTACATCTAATTGGCCTCAAATGGCAACTCACTGCTTGCCAGTCGACAGCCAATTCAATCGCAAGCCATTTTGAAAGAGGGATGCTTGAGTGGGGAACCGCACGGAGGTCTGTGGCAACAAACCGTGTGTCCACCTGCATCCGATCCAGGCCCCAGCCTTTTCATGAACGTCCAGTCCAAGAGCTATCTAAAATCTTCAGTGCACAAGCCAGATGAAACACTATCCCTAGGAGGGTATGCTGATAGAGTTAGATGAAGTAGAAGTAGGCCCATGTAAAGCTTGAACAGCAGCAAGGACTAGTTGAGCTAAATGGCCTGTTCTGGTGGTATAAATTCCCAAATAAAAAGACCAAAATGTTTCTGCACAAAGGTTTGCCAATTTGCCCCTTTGAATGGAGAATTACAATGAAAGAGAATAATGGGCATTCCTCCAGTACACATCTATGAAATATAGCAGAAAACAATCCCAATTCATACCAACACTGCTAACTGCTAGATAACATGACATTTTGTGTATTGACACAGGAAAAATACTTCTCAGCACAGCTCATAGCTTTTCTGCATTATATTAAATTCAACACACCAGATTAGAGGCAGGTAAACAACAGTGCCACACCTCAGTGTCATGCATATTGAAATGCTGAAAACAGTGAAAACAATTCACAAAAGTATGCAAACCTCAGTCACCTTTTTATATTGAAATACTACTGAAGAATCAATAAAGTTTATTTCCAAATACTCCCAATGCCTCTTTAATAGTTAAACATTTGACTGCCAATCAAATCTCTAGTCCAAATGGATCTCACCTCCCCTGAAATCAGGAGTGGCAGATGTGATCGGAAACCCATTGCAGATGAGACAGGATTGAGAGGAAGGTGTGCAGAAATATGCAGCTACATTTTGACCACAACAAAAATGGAGGCTCCTACAAATGTAACATGATGCTTCAAATGGTGAATTATACCTTCAGCTTTCTGAGTGCAGCAGTTACAATTTTACAGAACTGGAACAAAGGAACATTAAGTCAACAGGCACACCGCGCCCCCATTACAGATTCTTAGATGCTATTTATTTTGAAACAGCACCCCAGCCACTGCCAGCACAAGTCTCTTTATTAAAGAAAGACATTTGCCAGTGGCAGCCACAGTTTACTGCAACGTATGTCAGCTGCGACACATTCCTATTCTTTGAGATGGCATGTCAGGAGCACTTGGGGGCAAATCAGAGAAACATTTCATTAAATGCTCCGCAGTCTCAAAAACAGGACTTATTTCATGGCAAAAAAAATACACGTCATCCGCAAAGCACCTGTTGCTGTTTTTGTTTCCTGTATAATGGATAAATGCAGGATCATCCATTAAATTAATAATCACCAATAAGAGGAAATGGGGAATTTGCTTTAAAAATAAAAGGCACCTCCACTGACTTTAGTAAGACACAGTGCAGATTCCCCAGAGCTGTAGAGTCTCTCCCTCAGCCACCTCCTCCCCGGACACTAGAGCGGCCTGGGGGTTCAGGCACTGCCACCCTGCCCTGGCCAACCCCAGTTTACCAGTCTCCCGGGCCCTGTTTGTGGCCCAGCCCTCACCTGGCTCCAATCCACAGGCCGGGCTCCGGACTAGGCC
The DNA here is from genome assembly GCF_017639515.1 of Carcharodon carcharias. Lineage (NCBI taxonomy): Eukaryota > Metazoa > Chordata > Chondrichthyes > Lamniformes > Lamnidae > Carcharodon > Carcharodon carcharias. The sequence goes on along the minus strand of NC_054483.1, from coordinate 52,852,036 downwards.
CTGGCGAGAGGGAGGAGGAGAGGCGGCTGTTGGGCCTGCCCGAGGGGAAAGGGAAGGGGCCGGGGCCTCGGCCTCACTTACGATGGTGACGCTGGCCTTGCGCAGGTCGCGGTTTTCCTCCTGCAGTGCCTTGCACTTGAGCTTGTAGGTCTCCAGCTCGATCTTCAGCACCTTGTTCTCCTGCTGCAGTGAGGCCAGCCGGTTGCTCAGCTCCTCCAGCTTGGAGGCCGAGATCACGATGCCAGCCTTGGAAGAGGTGGCGGCCGAGGAGTTGGAGGGCGGCAACGCCGAGGAGCTGCCCGCCGCATCCGTATCACTCTCGCTGGCGCTGTCCGCCATGTTGGAGCCCCGCTTACTGCGGGAGCCCCGGTTGGGGGGGTTGGGGGGCGTGGCCCGAGAAGAGGCGGGACCTGTAGGGGGTGGGAGAGGGGCCGAAGCATGGAGAGGAGGCGGGGTCCGGGGATGGGGCGGGGCCTGGAGGGAAGGCGGAGCGTGGAGAGAGGGCGGATCGCGGTGAGGGGGCGGAGCGTGAACAGGAGTGGTGCTTGGAGAGGGCGGGGCTAGAAAGCCTATTTATGTCTGGAGTGGGGTCGTGGAATGAATTGGGCAGAGCTGGTGAGAGAACTGAGTTTCGCCTTGGAGGGGCGGGGCCAATGGCGAAGGGGTGGGGCCTGCAATAGGGGCGTGATCACGACCTGTGAGGAGGAGGTATCAGGGAGAGGGCGGGGCCTGGCAGAGGAGTTACAGCGTGATTGGCTGTTCAGCTGCCCCCACCTGGCTTCAGGTAAGTTGCTTCATGTGAGGCCATCTTAGGACAGATGCCAAAAGCTTGGGCACAGTGCTAGGTTTTAAGGAGCATCTAAAACAGGGTAGAGATGCAGAGATTTAAGGAGGGAATATCAGAGTTTAGGGCCATGGCACAGCCACCAAAGGTGAAGCCATTAAAATCAGAAATGCTCAAGAGGCCAGAACGTAAGGAGCAAAGATATCTCAGAAAATTGTAGGCCTAAAGGAGGTTACAGAGATAGGGAGGCCATGGAAGGATTTGAAAACAAGGTTGAGGATTTTAAATTTGTGGAATTGCTTACCTGGAAGCTGATGGAAGTCTGCAAGCATGAGAAAATAGGAAAAGACTGGAGGAAGATATCTAAGAAACTAGAAAAGATGCTGAAAGCTAAACGCACCAACAGAAGAAAACCGAGCAAGTGGCCTCACCTGGAGAAGCAAGTGACAGAATGGGTTAATGAACATCACCAAAATGGTAATTTCACCTGCAGAGCCATCCAATGGCATCCCTCAGAGAAGTGAAGAAAGATGACATTCAAGAATTCAAGGCCAGTACTGGGTGATGCGCAAGATTCATAAAGAGGCATGAAATAGTAATCCACCAGTAAGTGAAAATTTCCCAATGTCTGACGTCCAAACTCAATGACAAAATCACCAAATTTCATTGGTTACTGTCCGACCTCAAGATAAGAATTGCCAAAATTGGAAATATGGACGAAACGCCAATGAACTTCGACACGCCAGCAAACAAGACTGTTACCGAGATTGGTGAAAAAAAAATCCTTGTACAGATAACTGGCCATGAGTATACGTGGTTCACAGTGGTTCCATCTTGTAATGCAGATGGCACAAAATTAAAGCCAATGGTGATATTCAAATGAAATACACTCACCAGTGAGAAATTTCAGAAAGGCATTGTCATCCATGCTCACGACCAGGGCTGGATGAATGAGAGTAGTTGCAAGGAATGGCTCAAAGAAGGGTGAAATTTAAGACCAGGAGAACTATGCAAAGGAAAATGTCTGCTCGTCTGGAAAAATTTCCTTACACAGCGAGTGGTTAGGAATGTGTTGTCTGAGAGTGTGGCGGGGACAGATTCAATCATAGCATTCAAAAGAAAATCGGATCATTATCTGAAAAGTAAAAATGTGCAGAGCTACAGGGAAAAGACAGGGAAGTAGCACTAGGCAAATTGCTCTTGCAGAGAGCCAGCACAGACATGATGGGATGAATGGTCACCTCTGTAACCATTCTATGATTATGTTCAAATTCCACCTTGTCAACGATGTAGTGCATGGTGTCTGATTGGCCAACACCGATGTGACAGTTATTCCTAGCAGTATTATGAGTGTTGTTCACCTTTTGGATATGTGTATAAATAAACCCCTCAAGGACAGTAACCGAAAGATCTGGGACAACTGGATGTTGGAAGGTGAAAAAACATTGAGGGTGGAAATATGTAAGCAACATTGGGCGGAATCATCCGGTCCCGTTGTTGGCAGGTGTCATGGAGGGTGTGAGTGGATAATATGGCGAGAAGGCCAGAAATTGGTTTTATGCCATTGTGAAACCAGTTTCCGATTGTCCCCTCCACCCGTCAGTAACAGGCCGCATTTTCAGCCACCGTATGTTGGGAACCTAAGTTAAATACTTTAGTATCTCATTATAAGCCCTGCTTGCTGAAATCATCCCCCCAAGCTAGATCATCCAGGTAAGTCGACCTGAATGCATGATGACGTAGTTCACAACTGTACATAAGTGACATGCACCTGGCAAGCTGCACTTCGCTTGGGACTTTGAAATTTGTTGGCCCTACCTTGTTTCAGGCAGCACTCGCAGTCATCATTGCCAGGCTTCACAGGCAGCACCACATCATTTTCAGGGGGCTCTCGGGCAGGTCTCTACCTACCAGACCAACCATAAGGTTGGGCGGGGGGGCGTGGTTTCAATGGCTACAGGACTAGGGCTTGCTTGGGGAAGGTGGGGGAAGTGTCCTCAGGTAAGGGAAGAGACTGCAGGATGAGGGCTATACTGGGAAAAGGGGGTATCCCAGGGTGTGTGTGGGACACATGTTGATCTGTGCAAGTGGCCTCAAGGTGGTGAGGCAGTCTCCAGAGGAGATGAGGCCAGATGGAGATATGAGGATGTGTGTGAGAGAGTGAGTGGTGATGCCCCAATGTGTGATGGCCTTGTGAGTATGTGAGTTTAGAGTGATGAGATTATGGCGGCATGGATGAGATTATTCATCCTCTTTCTGCACTGGGTGCAGTATTGGCACTGACCATCACTGCCTCCACCTCCTAAACTGGAGTATGAGATTGCTGGACTTCCTGCAGCCTGAGTAGGCGTGGAGGATGTCATGGCAGGCCTCCAAAAGGCATTCCAATGACGGGTCACTCTTCTTGGCTTTCAGAGCCATGTCTTCATTGGAGTAATCCTGGGCTTCAAGCATTGAGAACTGTGTGCACAGCTGCAGTTTGGATATGGCACCCGGAGTGAGGAAACGATGAGGTATTGCTGTGGCGGGCAATTCAGAGGCTGCCCGCCAGCAAGATGGCATATTTCCTGTGGCTGCATAATTAATGAGGTGGGAAGCAGATGATACAGTGCGAAAACCCACCATTGCGGCCAGTGGGTAAAATGTGCTTTTAATGCCCACTTCCACACTTAGTGCAAAGCTGGGATGATTCCATCCATTGTATCAGTGTGTCATGGACACCGTGGAATGAACTTGATTTAAATATTCTCAAAATATCATTTCTAAAATGTGGAAAAGAAAATGTGCTCAACAGTAGAACAATTTCTTATGGTGTGATGATGCTGAAGTTACTACTGATGATGATGATAATGATGAATATCCATGCAAAGATATTATACAACCAGTGATTGAGACAAATCGTTCAGTGATTCAGATGGTGAACAGTGTGATTTTTAAGGATATCAATGTGAAGTGTTGTGAATTATTACCTGTATTACTGTGCATATGATGTACTGAATTTAAGGACCAATTCTTTATATACAATGTCAGGATTTATATTGCATTGGATGAAATGTTTACAGCTAGCTTGTAATGTTGCAACATCTTATAAAATAAATGTCCACTCAGATCTTGTTTCAGTTTTTGTTTCAAGCTGCCTGGGCCCAAGTCAAGCACACATGTTAATCCCTTGAAGTTATTACTCATGTAAAAGTCAGCCCCTTAGCTTTTGCTTAAAAAATTGGTCTCAAAAATGCAACTTTTCACAGATACATAATGGGTACTTAATATAATGCAACACTCCTGCATTGGGCAGAAAATATGCAGCGATCAACTACTCAAATCCCAACCAAACACACTGCAGGTTGAGAGATAATATCCTAGGGCTTTCCCTTAGCATTTCATAGCTACAGGGAGAAATGTGGCATTGGTGAATGTTAAATCTGTGCCAATGTTTTGGAAGTCTAAGAGAGTGGCCTTTAGTGATGGAATGGATATGAGAGGAAGCTGAACTCTAGACTGAGCTGGATATAAGGGTCCAGATTTCCTGACTCCTGTGGCAGACAAGCAGATTGATTGAGTCATAGCAATAGTCAAGTGGGTGCTGGCAAAAACCAAAAAGGGCAACTTTGGTTTTTCTGATATTAAACCAAAGGAAATTTTGACTTAACCAGGTATTGATTACATGGACATAGCTGGAAGGTGTAATCACAGCCTGTAGATCAATTAGCGAAGTGGAGGATTGTGTCCTCAATGTTCGTGTAAATTAGCTGGTTGGGACCATACAAAATAGCAAACTTTCCAAAGGTATTTTATCATTTCTCATTCCCTGCACCCCATATCTTCAAGGATCACATCTACGTTGGCTCAGTGTGCCTTATTTTTTGGCACCTTTGCTGGTTTGTGCAGGAAGGGGGTGTATTTTTACTTGATGTGCAGAGGAAAACACAACAGAAAGATATAAAACCTATATGACACATGTAGTAACATTTTACCCCAGGGTTTTGGAGTCCTGAATTGCATTCTCTTTGTTATCACCTGAACACTGACAGATGTTGCTGCCTTATTAACTAGGCATGTTTCGAAGTATAACTAAGCTGAGGGAGTTGAAAATAAGTGTGAGCGAAAAAGGGATCAAGGAGAGATAGATGGCCACAATCACAAGCAGTAGTTGCTACTTGTGACTTTGACCAGTTCAGTCATAGCACATGACTGGGGTAGACTGAAGGATCTTAAATAAACAGAAGTGATTGCGATGGAGGTCTAGATATGAAACAAAATTACCTTCCAATTTTGGAGATAGGGTAGAAGTTGAAAAGAGGTAAGTAAAGTAGTTTCTTTTTTTTACAAAACAGGAGTACGAGAAGTTGTCAATCTGTGCAGTGAATGTGGTTGTTGTAAATCAAACCAAACTGTGACATCAATTCAAATCAGACTGTGATTGTGCTATGTCTCATCCTGCAGATCTGTTGTAAAGCATGACTCAAACTAGAGTGACGCTGCCTTTTGTTTCTCCAAATATCACAGGATAATATATTACTATAAATAGAATAAGCACACATCTCCAAATTAGGAATGGTCATAACCCAACTATGACTTTATCATATCTGAGTGTTCTGCTAAGTTTCTCTTGGGGAAATATGTATCATGTCACACAGCTTGCTAGGCTTACTTACTCATTTTGTCTAATAGGTTAATTAACAATTGCCAGAGCTTCATTAGTGAGAAATCCTACACAGTTCAGGCCTTTTAAACTTTTCTCTGTCAGTGGTTGTACCAGTTTCAGCTCAGGCAAGCCTTATTCCTCACAGTATGTTATAGGTTGCCTAGTTTTCTATTTCCTCATTTTAAATAAAGGCTTGCATTTATATAGCACCTTTCATAGCCTCAGGATGTCTCAAAGCTCTTTACAGCCAATGAAGTACTTTTGATGTGCAGTCCCTGTTGTAATGTAGGATATTTAGCAGTAATACTCTCCACCTGAGTCCCACTATATCTTCAGTCAACCTGAAAAATAGAAAATATCCCACCCAAAACCTGATTTTTATTGGTTAAAACTACTAATCCAATTTATTTATATCAGAATCATTAACAGCTGCAAAGAAACAGAAAAATTTGAAGTAGCACAGGTATTCATTTACAGGACAATGCTTAAAGTGACTCTCTCATGTCTTCTTGAAATTACATAGATTCATGTTATACAAGGTAAGCCACCCATTCATGCAGTTCGATACATCAGCTACCATGCCAGAACTGCTTGCCGCTGACATTTTCTTGTGGTTTTATACATGCAATTCATTTGAAGATAGAGCTATTAATCAAAAGAAAATAACACACATACCACAATATTATTAAGACCACCCCATGGAGTGCTAATGGGAGAGTGAACACATTCTGGAATCTATCACTTTTCTGTTTCCAGATATCTTAGTCAGTTAAAATCGGTATGAAACAACAACTAAGACACATTCTTGATTGGTATCAGCTGGTTAACAAACATGCTGTAAACAAAATCAATGTCACACTAAACTGTGGGCTTTATAGGATACTGGGGTTCATAGTGTAGAAGACATGATCTATTTATATTGATTGTGATGAAGACAAGGGAACCTACTGAAATGTAAATGATAACCTGAACAGTCAGGGAATAGCACTTAACATCATTAGCCTGTTGGGGAATGAATCTTTTTACATATAAGTTTATAAGTAATAGGATTCAAAGGCACTTATTGACTTTTATAGGAATTGAGCTTACAACAATACCAATTATTAATAACAACAGCTTATATCACACAGTGCTTCACAGGAGCATTTTAAAACAAAGCACGTCACCAAGCCACAAAAGGAGATATTAGGTCAGATGACCAAAAGCTCATCAAAGATGTAGGTTTTTGAGGAGTGTTAAAGGAGGAAAGTCAGGAAGAGAAGCAGAAAGCTGTAGGGAGGGAATTCCGGAGCTTTGGGCCTAGGGAACTGAAGGCATGGCCACCAATGGTGGAGCAATTATGATTGGAAATACACAAGAGGCCAAAATGAGAGGAGCGGAGAGGTCTCAGAGGGTTGTGGGGCTGGAAGAGATTACAGGAGAAAAGGCCATGGAGGGATTTGGAAACAAGGATGAGAATTTTAAAATCAAGATTTTGCTTGATTGGAGACAATGTAGGTTAGCACGCACCTGGGGGTGATAAGGGAATGGGACTTGCTACAAATTAAAAAACAGGCAGCAGAGTTTTCGATGACCCCAAGGTCATGGATGGTAGAAAGTAGAGACCAGTTAGAAGTGCGTTGGAATAGTCGAGTCTAAGATCTAATAATTACACATAGGGCAGAATATTACGCTCGGCAATGACATCAAGCGAGTGTCCTGACGTGATCGTGTAGTCTCACGATATGTCGTTTGACGGACCAAGGTTGGCTGCGTGCCCGCAGACAGTTAAAAGGCCTATCAAGGCCATTAAGAAGATAATTAAATTCAAATTTACATTGCCTGTCGAATCTAACAATTGGCAGGAGGGCGAAAAGGCCAGGTGGCCCTTACATTTTTTAGGAAACCTCATCCACGGGCAGGATGAGGTTTTCTAAAGCAAATAAACATCACATAAAAATTTTATTTTTGAATTAAAAACATGTCCCAGCTCATGTGACAGAGTCACGTGAGGGGACATGTTTTATGACAATTTTATTTCCTTTTTTTTAAACAGTGCTTCATCCCCCTGAGGCACGGAGCTGCCTCAGGGAAATTGAAGTGCTCTTTCGCACACGTGCTCGCCCTCCTCCCCCCACCCACATAGGCAACGCTGAGCACTGCTGCTTGCGTTCCATGCTGGGCGGGCCTTAATTGATTCGCCAGCATGAAATCATGGTGTGGAGCAGATTGCGGGCAGTGGTCAGGTTCCCAATCGCCCCCGCCCGGCCCACCGAGGGCAAAATCCTGCCCATATATTTAAGGTCAAAATTAAGCTAATATAAATTACAAGATAATTCATGCATTATAGCTCACGAGCTCAGGAGAAATGGCTGATCAGGCCTTGTTGAATTCTGAAGTATTGATTCTAGTTATCTGCCTTTTAAATCTTTCATTCACTCTGGCTACACAAGAATCCTTATGCATCCACATTACCACATCCAGTTAGCTGCCATAACTTCTTTTTTTTAAACAGAAGTCACTCCCCACATTTTATCATGGCTTCACCTTGACTGAGCTATTGTATTGTTATCACAACCGGGCTCTGAATGTCTTTGATAGAAGAGAGCTGGAAACCATGCTGTTGCAAACCAGTGAGCACTTATTGACTGCTTACAGGGATAGACTTTGGCAGCTCTATTAGAACGTTCTTCCCTCAGGTTCCTGTTACATCACTGATTATGCACTCTAGGTATTAACATAGTAGCTATTAACCCTTTATACCACAACTGTCATTCAAATCACTCAACTGGAGACAGAGGCAGGCTATTGGGTATTGTGTCTGGCCGCCATGTTAGAGAAGATGAGTGCAGAGAGAGGAACATTGCAGCAGCACAAGGTAAATGTGCAATCAAGATTACTTATTAGATTGTTCCAATTACAATTTGCACTTTGAATTTCCAAGTAATTCCTTTATTTCAACATTTCAAAACATCAACTTATTTTTCACTTAGGTTTTCAAACTCTTTTTGGAAAATCAAGTCAACTTTTATATAATTTTGTTTCCCCATTTTTCTCATACCCTCTCTTGCTAATTCTGGCTGAGGTCTGCTGGCACAGGTGCTGGGTGCTTCAGTGCCTTTTCCAAGTGTCCACTTGTAGTAATCGTAACTTTAAGGAATGTAATGACTGTAGCTTTAAGACTTATTGTGTTGTATAGTATCACATGACAGTGTGAACGCATCAGATCTAAGCACAGGGAGCCTTAGATTAGGAGTTCTTCTTCTAGTTGTGAAGCTTGATAGAAGCATGTAACTGTTGCTGCATCCTGTAAATAAAGTTTGAGGTTTCTAATGAGAAACCTATTTGGAAAATCAAGTCCATAACAAACTGGCAATGAGGATGGGATCGGGCCTGGCATTGTCTCTCACTCAGCAACTATGAGTATCTTATTTAAACAGAAGAAAAGGAAAATATACTCACCAGGTATGCTGTGGAGTTCAAACAGAAGAAACAGAAGCATTGTTGCTTGAAGTAAAAAGAAAATAATGGACCCCAATCCAAATGGCTGAGAAATCTCCCAGACTATGCCTGGGATTTAAAAAAAAGGACCTGCAGGGGCAAGAAGAAAAAGGAAAAAAGAGAATCTGCACTTAAATTGTAAAATAGGCAGCAGCCTTGCAGGCTCTGTAGGTTTGAAAACTGGCGCACAGCTGCAAGTAAGGAGAGGTTTATAAACAACCTGCAGTGCACAGTAAAAAAAAGACTGCAACATTAAAAAAATTGCTTGCTGCAGAGTTGACAGCTTGCAAGTTAAAATAAAAAGGCAATCAGAGCAGAAAGCAATGCTGCAGTTTTAAATTTAAAGAAAAAAAAGGCCCCGATCGGTCCATGAGGCCATTGGGTCTCCCAACGTGTGGGATGTCCAACGTCAAAAGAATCTGCTGAGTTATTTTAAAAAAAAAACCTACAGAATCACCCAGAAAAGGGAGAAGAAATCACTGCTGTGTTTTTTCAAACTGGAATGACGTTTAACAAAAATTTTTTAAAAAACAGACACGTGCTGATGGGCCTGCCAAAAAAAAAGCACGGGAAACTCAAAAACAGCCCAGAAAAGCTGCCAGCTGCAGAGGCAGCCCGAGCAAAAAAAGTGCCTGCTCTTATAGCGGCAATACATTTAAAGTGGTAAATACAAGAAAAATGGCAATGGACAGGAAATTAGAACAGATTCCCAGAGAAAGGGCAACTTTCAATACAGGTCCATTGGCAACAAAAGACCCCAGAAAGGGAGCAACTCGGCCGAAGACAACAATAGACCCCAGAGAGAGGGTAACTCTGCCAAGGGCAACAGGAGGCCCCACAGAGAGGGCAACCGGAAAATGAACAGTTGAAAGAACAGTTAATTGTCCTTCAAGATCAAATGCAAAAGGAATGTGTAACCATTCAGCAACATGAAGTAAAGAAACAAACACTGTCTTAAACAGTAGAATGGAAACCAAGCAGAAGAAACTCGAAGAGGGCTCAGGGGAAGACATGGTAATTGGAGAGGGCTCACAGGAAGCCCTGGGAGTCGTATATGGCTGAATACAGCCAGGAGACAGGAGTTCAGAGAAACTCCAAGGCAGTGCTAGCTCAGTGAAGCTAACTGCCTGGCAAAGAGCTGAAGAATCAGCTGAATGAAGCTAAAGTGGCATTGAAAGGAAAAGTCATATAACTTTCCAAGATGTGAGTGGTTAATAGCTGGTGTAATAGCTTCTGCGACCAGACCCTTGTCATACCATGTAGAACTGGAGGGCCAGATCACCTGCAAACATGTGGATCATTTGAGAAGAAGGGAGGAACCCCAACAAAATTATGTTCCACCTGTAACCATTGTAGATCCCATGGTCGCTGTTGAAATTGTTCAACCAAGATGTCTGTGTTGAAGTAGATAACACTGAGCTGCCCGTGCCTAAAGAGGTACCTGATGTTCTTGCAGTTCCAGATTATGTAGATCCTGTAAGAGATTCAAAAGCTAAGACGTGCCACCCAGATCAGGAAACCACCTGCAAGGCTCAACATATAATTCCATGACCCATGCATATATTTGTAATGTCATGAAGGTAGATGTTCTCGTAAACAAAACTGTACAAAAAATGTGAAGGGAGAGGAATGTAGCAATTGTAGCTTTAAGGAGTGTAATGACTGTATCCTTAAGACTTATTGTGTTGTATAGTACCACGAGACAGTGTGAACAAATCAGCTCTATGCACGGGGAACCTTAGAATGGGAGTTCTTCTAGTTGTGGAGCTTGATGGAAGCATGTAACTGCTGCTGCAGCCTGTAAATAAAGTTTGATGTTTCTAATGAGAAACCTGCCCGGAAAATCAAGTCCATAACATCACTTTTCATATGCAGGCCTGTACAGTGAATGTTGGCAGACTAAAATAAAAGCAAAATACCCTGGATGCTGCAAATCCAAAATAAAAACAGAAAGCACTGGAAAAAACTCAGCAGCTCTGTCAGCATCTGTGGAGAGAGATTTGAGTCTAATATGACTCTTCTTCAGAATTGGAGAGGTTGAAATGAAATGTAGTGGGTTTTATGCTGTTGCATAAATGGGGAAGCAGAAAAAAATGGAAGGTTTGAGATATATTAGAGGTTGGGAGAGATTAAATAACAAATTTATTATTTGTTGGCAGACTGTTTAGTATTGTAGTCAGCCCCTGTCCTATCCAGAACAAATGCAATGTAACCACCATTCTTTTCCTCCAATAAGATCATAAGAAATAGGAGCATGAGTAGGCCATTCAGCCCTTCGAGCCTGCTCCACCATTCAATATGATCATGGCTGCTCTGATTGTGACCTTAACTCCACTTTCCTGCCTGTCCCACACAACCCTTGACTCCTGTGTTAATCAAAATCTGTCTAACTCAGGCTTAAATATATTTCATGATCCAGCCTCCATGACTCATTGGGGAAGAGAATTCCAAACTTTAACGACCCCCTGAGAGAAGAAATACCTCCTCATCTCCATCTTAAATGGAAGACCCTTCCTTTGAAACTGTTCTATGTTCCCCCATGAGGGGAAACATCCTCTGAGCATCTAAGCTCCCCAAGAATCTTATATGCTTCAATAAGATCAACTCTCATTCTTCTAAACTCCAATGGGTAGACCCAACCTGCTCAGCTTTTCTTCATAAGACAAATCGTCATCCCAAAAATCAGCCTAGTGAACTTTCTTTGAACTGCTCCCAATGCAAGTATGTCCCTCCGTAAGTTAGGTGACCAAAACTGCACACAGTAATCTAATGATACTGAGGAAAGCAGTTTGGAACTAGCTGCTGCCCTGGTTTCAATTAGCTGACAGCACATTGCAGCATTTGAACCTGAGACCTTCAGGTCTGAATTGGCATAGTAACACGCTGAAGGGTGTTGTTACTCACTAGAATGGTTATATATCTATCATCTATTTAAAAAATCTTGCATCTCTGGGGAGATGATGGTGTGGTGGTAATGTCACTAGACTAATAATCCAGAGACTCTGGGGACATGGGTACAAATCCCAGCATGGCAGCTGATAGAATTTGAATTCATAAATAAATCTGGAATTGAAAAGCTAATCTCAGTAATGCTGACCATGAATCTATCATCGATTGTTGCAAAAACCCATCTGGTTCACTAATGTTTAGGGAAAGAAATCTGCTGTCTTTACCTGGTCTGACCTACATGTGACTCCAGACCCACAGCAATGTGGTTGACTTTTAACTGGACCCTGAAATGCAAGCCACTCAATTCAAGGGCAATTAGGATGAGCAACAAATGTTGGCTTTGCCAGCGACGCCGATATCCAATGAAAGAATAATTAAAGAAACTGTGACTATATCCTGTCAAATTTTGACATTATAATTTTTTTGTAGCCATATTTATGATGATGTGGGTTAGCTCAGTTGGCTAGTATGCGATTCAAAATAATGCCAACAACGTGAGTGTGATTCCGTTCTGGTTGAGGTAGACTTGGGACCTACATCCTTGCCCTGTCCCCAAGAGTGGGAGGCAATGGCAAAACACCACTGACAAAAACTGCCAAGAAAATGGCTCAGGATGAAGCACCAACATTCAATGAGCCAAGGATCTGCCTTTGGGCAGAGCGCATGAGTGAATGAATAAATTTATGATGGCACCAGGGATGAGCAACCTCACTTAAGTGGGGAGATGAGAGAAGCTGGGGTTGTTTTCCTTAGAGAGCAAAAGGTTAAGGATAGATTTAATAGAGGTGTTCAAAAGCATGAAGGGTATTGATTAAGTTGTTATGACTTCACCACCGCCCGCCCCCCCCCCCCCCCCCCCACCGCCCAGATGAGGCCCCCCAAAGTTGTTGATCCAGGCAAGACCCCTCAATTTGTCACCATCTGGCTGGGACACCCCGAAATTATTATGACCCCGGTGAGGAGGGATGAACTGGCTTCCTATCTTTATTCATCGCTCCCCGCTTCTGTTGGTTGCAACAAGACTTAATCTAAAAAGGATCCCTTTCAGACTTTCTTGGGTTAAAGGTAAGAGTAAGTTTATTAACTACTAAAGGAAGAAATGATAAAATACATGCATATACGGTCATACAGGTTAAAAGTAAGAATTTAGCTTGAAGTAAGTGAATATAGATATATTGCGATTTGAGGTTCCAGAAGAGTTGACTCCGGTAGATGAATAGTTGGTTTCGAGGTTCCAGTAGAGTTGAATTCGATTGAGAGGGAAAGACATTGGGATACCTGCAAAATGGCAGTTTGCTGAGGTACTGTGTGTGGCTGTTACTTCTGAGTCAAAAGCCAGCACTTGCTCCCTCAGAACACCCACCAACAGACACCGGGGCAGCTTTTCAGATACTTTTAATCCCTTCTTTGTATATTCCAAGTGGTAAGCAAATTCCCAAATCTGTCTGGGTGTTGCTCACAGGATTTCTTGATGAGATGATACTCATCACCCATTATGCCCCATTGTCTCGACCGGAGGGAGAAATTAGTTTCTGGATGCCTTTAGAAGTACCTTGTTTGGCAACAGGGTGGAGTTCCATTACCTCTTAGGGAATCACTCTGCAGCATTCCAGCCAGTGGCTTGTGCACATTTTAAAAACTCAGGTCTTATTTTTTAAAGTCCAATATTTCTAGACACAATTCGGTGTTTTTCCTTTATTATAATGACAAGGTAAATGAGGAGAAACTATTTCTGGTGGCTGAAGAGTCAATAATCAGAGAATCAGAGGACACTGATTCAAGGTAACTGGTAAATGAGCCAGAGGGTAGAAGATTTGTAGGCACAACAAAAACTTGGTCTACAATTTTGCTGGTGGATAAGGGATTCAAATATAAATTATGCAATACCTGCAGCAAGTCCAAGATATGTATGCCTGAAGGTCCCCAAAAGCAATCTTGGTGATCTTTCAACAAGTCCTTCCACCCTAATGGATAGCTCCTGGCAAACTGTGCACGCCTGGCGAGCATTCTCAAGGGTGGATGGAAAAGCAGAAAACTCGTGACAGCTGCTACTCAGTTGGTGGCATTCTTGAAGCTGATGGTCCCAGCTTCAAATCTTACTCCAGGACTTGAGCACAAAGATCAAGGCTGATGCTCCAGTGCAGTACTGAGACAATGCTACACTGCCAGAGATGCTATCTTTCAAATGAAGTGCCGATTCAAGTATACGATTCAGTCAGAATACTAGATGCCATTTTAGTTGTTGTGTAGAGACCTGACTGACTATACACCTCTATCTCAATTTTCTGGCTTCATTCTTTGCTTCACTTAACCTTCTCTGGCTGAAATCCACTGTTCCCTTAACACCTGGGATCATGAAAAAGAGACAAATTTTCTTTAAACTGCTTATCAGCATAATGCTGCAAGCATGCTGGAGAGCCAGAAAATGCAAAAATATAACAGAAAGGGCTGACATAACAAAACATTTTCTAACACTAAGAGACACCTTCAAGGAAAAATATAATCCATAAAAACTGGAGTTTTATGCTTCCTTGAGAAATCTAAGTTCCCAAATATCTGCAAGGTGGCACAGAAAATCCTTGTTTTTTTCAACACTACCTATGTGTGCGAGCAAATATTTTTCCCGCTGGTATGCAACAAATTTCACCACAGATCCCAGTTAACTGAGTATCTCAGCTACTATTGTAGATTTCCGCAAGAATGACAGTGGACTTTGGTGCCATATAAGGGGTGACCAACCTGCCTTGTTCATATTAAGCCAAGAGGATGTGAAATGGGGGGTACATTTGGTTTAATTATTGTACAGCATTGTTATGATGGTATCATTATCATCATAATAAATGTTTTATGTTTGTTTGTATCAAAATGTATCTTTATTTAAATTATTCGATTCTTGAGCGTTTATGCTTCCCCTCCCACAAATAATTTCCATGCCCAGATGTGGTTCTCCAGCTGAAGGGTTTGCCCACCCCCTGGCCTAGGTCCTAAGCTCTGGAATTTTCTCCCTAACTATCTCCATCTCTCTACCCCGGCTTCCCCCTTTGCACTGCTCCTTAAAACTCTTGAACAAGCTTTTGTATCACCCGTCCTAATATCTCTTTATTTGGCTTGTGTCAAATTTTGTTTCATTCTGCTCCTGTGCTGCACTTTGGGATGTTGCATTACGTTAAATGCAAGGTATTATTGTTGCTGTTATACAGTGAAGAAATTGAATTGTTAAATGGTTGCGATTAACCTGTTCGACTGCTCAACCAAATCCTCTCTGCAGCAAATCCTGTGCTTTAAACTTCCCAATCTAATCACACATTGTTGTGTCCTGATGGAAGTTGGCTATATCTATATGCATCCTGCAATGTTCCATTTTGTAATTATTACAACCTGTTAATGACACTAGAAAACATCTCTGTCACAATTCCCTTGAGTTCACAAGGGTCTGAATTTTTCAGGCAGTGGGCAGGCTAGGCAGGAGCGGGCGGTTGCAGATACAATCACCGCCTGCAATCGGCTCTGCGCCACCATTTTACGTAGGTAGGCCAATCGAGGCCCACCCAGCATAAGACACGAGCCGTGGCACTGAGAGCGCTACCTCTGCAGGTGGGGGAGGAGAGAAAGTCGGGGCCAGCGCTCTTTCCCACATGCGACTGTAAAACCCTGCCCTAGATTTCCTCATTTTGCCCTCAATGCCCAACCCCTCTGCCTGCCCCAACTTCATATGTAGGTCATTCTAATGCAAGAAGAAAAAAACTGACCTCCTCTTTGAGGGAAACTCTTTGAGGGATCCAGTCATGACCCAGGCTCAGGACCCATGTGGGTGCCACTTCCATCACGCAGGAGGCCATTACCCTCTTCCTTCTGGGAATGCCAGCTGATGATCCAGGAAGCAGCATTTGCTAGACTGAGACTGCGAGAACTCCTAGATTTGGGAGCTCACACCTTTGTACTAATCCCTTGCTGTTAATGGCCTCGTAAAAGGCACAGCCAAGATCCTGCTTCCTACAAAGCCACATGGAAACCCCTAAGTGAGGTTAGAACCTGGTGTATCTGAGTCCAGGGGGCCATTTGTAACAGTGTTACTGCAATTTGGGTATTCCAGTGGATTCCTACCCCAAGAATTTTGGTCCCATTGCATTTGTTTTTTTGGTTTACAGCTATCAAACACCAATAGCACTGTGAACATATATGAACACTTATCACATTCCATTGAAATTCCTTAAACTCCCAGTGTTTGCTAAAATGGCAGTCAAAGGAATTTCACAGGAAAGTGTTATACACTGATATCAGACAGCACAATTTCACCCCACTGATGTTTCACGATTGAAAAATTGACCTCAAGGCAATTCCAATCACAGAAGTTTACCCTCTTTCCTCCTTTCAGCAGCTGCAATATTTAATATTTCCTAGTTTATTGAACTTAAGGAATTGTTATAGGTTGCCATTCAATATTCTTCACTCTGTTGCTTGCAAGAGGAGTAAAATTTTCTATCACATTCCATTCTCTATTCAGTTTGTAAATGCCAGCTGTGAAGTAAGTCATTAAATGTTGATTCTTGAAGATAGATCACGTGGTAGCAACATAGGAGGAGTAGATATAGTGCAACCAGCATCCCAGTTCTTTACTTAGTGGATAACATCAATATCAGCAACCAAGATAATGTCCCAGTGTTTTCATCGCTCTCCATAATTGTTGAGAGTGGCTTAAAATCCATAAAATGGAACCAGTACTGACTCAATGAGTAAGGTAAACGATGAAATCACTCTTTTTGGAAAGGATCCAGGGAAGAATTATGGATGGTTGCCCAGGAACGAGAGAGCAACTGTTTTTCAAGCTCTTTGACAACCTTCCTTTGTGTGCATGATAGAATTAAGGAGGCCTCCCTTTCTTCTTAGAAAGAGTAAGATAGTAAAATTTATGAGGTGGATCTTTGCAATGAGTGAAGTTGTATACCACACTTGTCTCTCATTCCTGTGCAGACAATCCTTACAACGTTTACATTCATTGGGAAAAAAACAGGTAACACGTGTGTACAAAAATAAATCACACAGAAATACATACAAAGGGGATAAGTACATCTGAATTAGAAAGCCTACCCTGATATGTCAAACTATATGGTTAATCGGAGAAGGAATTTGATATGAACAGAGGACACTTTAGCCAGATCTACTCTCAAAAGATCTCCCAAGGCATTTCAAGACTTAGCAGTGAGAGTGTGGGTTTGAGTACCACATCTGCTACAATAGATAGCAGTTTGTTTAATTGCAGACTCAATTTATGATTATGAGTTCTTGAGAACAAAATTAAATGTATATGATTCCCAGAGACTACAAAGACAATTGCTAAACTAGAGAACCTGACTTGAGAAAGCACATATGAGCATGACTCTCCAGAGACACAATCTCCATCATTGTTTTTCTGCAAATTTAACAATATATTTTCTTATTAATGGAAATTATTTGAACAGTTGATTTCCTTTGCACCTAATATTGGAATAGAAAGTCAACAGTAGGCTTGTTAAAATTTCATGTTGGAATGAAAGAGGCAATTGATCTATTTATCACTAATTGGCTTGCATGGCATTGGAAGAGGTTCATTCTGGGACTAAAAATTATGGCACAAGGAATTAAATGGACATTCTTCATACATTCAAAGTGTGACAGAAGCTGTGAGACTGACTGTTGGCAAACATGTTGAATTATATTGGAGCAAAGCCAGAAATATTGAAGCCCATAATGAATAGCCCACATAAGCAGATTAATACTTGAACTAAACTAAAATCAAAATACTGCGGATGCTGGAAATCTGAAATCAAAACAGAAAGCACTGGAAATACTCAGCAGGTCTGTCAGCATCTGTGGAGAGAGAAACAGAGTTAATGGCTGGGATTTTCCAGCCCGGTTGTGGTGGGACCTGCCTTGGGAGACTCAGTGGCCCAGCCAAAAATCCATTGACTATTGGAGGGCCGGACGATCCCAGCAGCGTGCAGAGGTGGAAAATCACACCCAATGTTTTGAGTCTTCGGAACACAATACTTGAATACTCAAACTATTTGTAGACATTCCTCTGTCCATTGTTTTCGTGTTAACTCATTTAAAATAAAAGGATCAACATGGGTTAACAACTCCAATAAACATGAGAGTATTGTCATCAGAATGGGTGATGGGTTTGCTAAACTAGAGAACCTGACTTGAGAAAGCACGTATGAGCATGACTCTCCAGAGACACAATCTCCATCATTGTTTTTCTGCAAATTTAACAATATACTTTCTTATTAATGGAAATTATTTGAACAACTGAATTCCTTCGCACCTACTGTTGGAATAGAAAGTCAGCAGTAGACCTGTTAAAATTTCATGTTGGAATGAAAGATGCAATTGATCTATTTATCACCATTACAGAGTCCAATTATTTCACAAAAACAGCTTTCCCCATATGTCATATGTTGTGTCATTTATACATACTCCTCAAAATTATGAGTATTCCTTCATTGCCTCCAGTAAAAAACATGTTCATACCAATTATGTGTTAGATGTTAGTTAAATAAATAAATTACGCAAAATGTAGAAAAGTTGTACATATGTGCAGGGAATAAATGATTTCAGTACGTGATTAATGCAACAATAAAAATCCCTTCATTCTTCTGAACACTGATATATCTGGAGCAAATGGCCGGGATCTTCCAGCCCCGCTGCAGGCGGGACCTGACCCGGGTGAGGCAGTACCCCAGCCAAAAGTCCATTGACTTGCGGCGGGACAGAAAGATCCCGGCGGCAGGCAGGGGTGGAAAATCCCACCCAATGTATTGTGAATATAGTTGTTATTATCAATACAATACTCGATTATCATCCTAACAAAATCTAAGTCATTGTCTGACATGAAGCCTTCAACATAGTTTAACCAGTGCCAACCCTGTTTCCTCCAGGAGGCTAAATGCTTCAGTACCATTCATCTACCCATGATAGGGCCAAGCAGACAAACCTGACCGAATGTTATGGTCGAAATTAATTTGTTCATTTCATGGGATGTGGGTGTCGGTGGTAAGGCCAGCATTTGTTGCCCATCCCTAATTGCCCTTCAACTGAGTGGCTTGCTAGGCCTTTTCAGAGGGAAGTTGAGAGCCAGCCACATTGCTGTGGGTCTGGAGTCACATGTAGGCCAGACCAGGTAAGGACGGCAGATTTCCTTCACTTTACTAGGAAATTAGCAAACCAGATGGGTTTTTACAACAATCGACAATGCTTTCATAGTCACCGTTATCAAGACGAGCTTTTTATTCTAGTTTATTAATTGAATTTAAATTCCATTAGCTGTTATGGTGAGATTTGAACATTTGTCCCTAGAGCATTAGACCTGGACTCTAGATTTTTAGTCCAGTGACATTACCACTACACCACCATCTCCACTACTGATGAATTTGTTCAAAGGAAAAATGGGAGGGAATGGCTCAGGGCCTTTCCTGAACATTCTGCCTAACCTTCTGCTGCATATTATGATACAGGTGGCAGGATTATAGAGACAATCCAGTTTGGGGACCGATGGAGGGATAGGGCAGAATCATGTGTGCCCACTGGCATCGGGCATGCTCGGTGGCGCGAGAAGACAATATGGTGAGAAGGCCAAAAATCGATTTCATGACATCGTGAAACCAGTTTGAAATCGTGCACTGAGCCAGTTGACAGTGGGCCATATTCCTCACCATTGGACATCAGGAACCTCATTATAATACATCTGCATATTATTACAAGGCCAGCCCACCAGATTCATTCCCCCTGCCCACCCAATGGATCATCCACCCATGTTGGCGTGTTTGCACGCTGGTGCGGAACATGTCTTGACAAGTGTGAGCAAGTGCAGAATTCGGGACTTCAGCACTTGCTCACACTGCGGACATCCGAGGAGCAGAAGATGCTGGAGCCTGACACCAATGGCACACTGGAGGAATGTCCATGACATGCTGGGTGGATTCTCATAGACATGGCTCTGCTGCAAAGCAGCTCACAGAAGTTGGAAAGTCACCATTGAGGGTCTGCTCACAACAGATGATGGGCAAGGGGGTGGAGAGAAAGGTCCAGCTGTGTTTGGGAGAGGAAGACGTACTGGGGGGTGGGAAAGGAGGGTCTATGATCGAATGAGAAAAGAAGAGGTGTCAGGATCGGGTGAGGTTGGGGGGGGGGAATGACAATGTCAGGAAGGGTGAGGTTGGGTGGGACGGAATATGGGAGGGGAGGGATAACAGGGGAGAAGATGGCAACTGGGGCGTTAGGTGTAAAGGGTGTAGAAGGTGTAAGGGAAGGAGATCGGAGGGGGATGGAATGTGGCGAGAGGAGGGATTCCGGGGGGAGGAAGGAGTGCAGAGATGGGAAGGAGTAAGGTTGGAGGAAGAAGTAAGGGTGGAGGGAAGAGTCGAGAGGGGGAAGGGCAAAGGATGGCGGAAGAAGTCAGGGTGTCTGAAGGAGTCAGGAAGGGGGATGGACTAAGCAGGAGTGGAGTCCGGGCGGGGGAATGGACCTGGTGGTGGGGGGTACGGGTGGAGTCCGGGGGTGGGAGGAATTCCAAGGGGGAGAAGAGGTTTCAAGCAGGGAAGGGGATTCAAGGGGGGGGGAAGGGATTTCAAGGGGGGATGTCCAGGTGAACATGCAAGGGAGGGCACTGAAGACTCCATGACTGCCTCCTGGAGAAAGAACTGAAGGTGGGCGTGGAACAAGGGAATAGTGAGAATGACCAAGGGCAGAGAGGGCCATTAAGATGGGAGGGTGAGGGTTCGACGGTAGCTGGAGAAAGGACGGCAAGGGTGGTTGGTGGGGACTTGGAGGCAGACACGGACCCTGGGGTTGGAGGCAGGAGATCATGGAGGTGAATGCTGATGGGGGTGGGATTTTCAGGAAGGAAGGGAATGTGCATGTTCACCTGGATATCCCCGAAGGAAAAGGGTTGTGGCTGATAGGTCACTGAGGGGAGGTTGAAGGTGATGCCAGGGGGGGTCACCAGTTGTGGGGGAGGAAAATTGATGACTGGGGGAGGGAAAAAGACAAGGGAGCTTACGAAAAAGCGAATCCAGACCATGCTGCCCAAATCGAAAGTGAAACGACAGTCGTGGTGGGCAAGATCAGGTGCTGAATAGGAGTGTGATCATTGGGTGGGTGGAGATACAGGTCAGCTCAGATGGACAACTGAAAGCGAACCCCAGCAGGCAGCATTCAAAATGCTCAGGACATCAAGGTGAGTGTGATACGTGAAGGATCCGCGTGCGTGGGAGAGTGCTTGCACGAGGCTCCGAAAGGCCCTTACCAAACACACATTTCTCCCTCTAGAGTCACTCATCGGCCAGCTGCTCCCTCTGCAGTGACAGAGGATGAGGTTGAGAGGGTCACAGGCAAAGGGGACTCAGAGAGAGAGGACAACCTCTGAGATTCCTGAATGGATGACCCAGAGGTGTCCAGCTGCCGGTCATCATCTCTTTGGTTGCCTGGGGGTCCCAACTTGATTGCTTGAGAAGAAGGAGCACCTGGGAGGACATCGCGCTGCCCCGTTTCCCTCACATGTTGCCACTGCAGGAACTCCCCCTTGGCTCCCATGATGGAGTGCAGGTCTGCACACATCTCCACGTTCTGCTGGACCAGGGTCTCCATGGCATCTGCCATCCTCCCCATGGAGACTTCACCATGTGGGCACCACTTCATCAAAGAGCAGGCAGACGCACTCCTCCGACCCGTGTGTCACTCTGCTGAGAGCTTCCAATAGCTCTGCGTAATGTTTCCATGAGTTTTGCTGACTCTCCACAATGAATTGGAAGGCCAAATCCAGAGGTTCATCATCTGACTCAGACCTCACAGACACCTCTTACCCAACAGTCCTTGGAATGCCGGGGAGCTCAGCTGAACCTGCCTCCTCCTGCTGTGGACATGTGTCCATGCGGTGACCACCAGATTGTGAACCCGAGCCTGCTCTAGATCTAGGTTCCACCGAGGTGTGTGTCTCTGCGCTGGTGCAGGTTGTGGGTAAGCGTTGTGATGGTCTTCCAGGCTGCTTATTTCCAGCTCTTCAATGATGGATGAATCCTCTTGGCTGAAGGAGAGGACCTGGATGGAGCTGAGGGACTGGCTGCCTGAAGGTGTCGGTAACTTGGCAGAGATCCCAGTGAAGCAAAGTAAAGATAATTGTGCATTGCAGCAGAGTCAAAAGCAGGAGAGAGAGAGCACTCAAATTTGTGTTGAGAGAGTGATGATGTGGTGCAGGATCTTCACGAGGATGTTCACCGCTGACCTCACCGTCACCACAGGCATGGTTCATGCCCTCACCAGTCCTCAAAGTGAGTGAGGGGCCCAATGTGGGCCACTCTACCCCCTCCCCCACCCTCCCCACCCCGGTCTGGAACCTCTCCCTGCCAGTTTCTCCTGCATGAAAACAGATGGAGAGAGTGTGAGCAGGACACATGGCACTGCGTGGAATGTTTGTGTGGTGAGTGGAGTCATGGATGGGATGACGACATGAGCTCCAGAGGATATGAGCCTAATGGACGGAATGTGAGGGCGTGTTTGAGAATTAGTGGTGTTGTCCCTTGAGCTGTGAGATCCCTGTGGGTGTGTGATGGGTTTGTGAGTGTGTGAGTTAAGAGTCATAATATTGAGTTACCTGGTGGAATGGTTGAGGCCATTCATTCTGTAGCGACACTGGGTGTCTGTTGTCTTTTGCAGGGCGTTGGTGCCAGCCACCACTGCCACCGCCTCCCATGCTGCCTCTCCTGTGGCAGAGTGGGGGTAGAGAACATCACAGCGGGCCTTCACGACATCCAAAAGGTGCTTGAAGGGTGTGTCACTGAAGCGGAGTGCTGCAGTCTTTTTGCCTTTCAGGGCCATTCTGTCTTCCTTGCGGCAGTCCTGGGCTGGAAGCACTGTGAACGGCTGAAATGTGGTGCCCAGCGTGTTGAAGCGTTGAGGTGATGGTGTGGCGAACGAATGAGAGCCTGCCCGCCACGGTAACTGCGTGTTTCCCGGAAATGCATAATTAATACACTGGGGTTTCGGGACGATACAGGCGTGAAAAGCTGCCATTGCAGCTGCTTCGTTTTACCTGCCTGCTAACGCACTTAATGCAATTCTGGGGCCATTCCGTCCATGGATCATGACTGGTAAACTCTGATCTATTTCATATTGTTCTGATTATTTCCATGCAAAGGTTTCTAGGATTAAGTGACCTTGGTAATAATTAGTTCAAGGCTAGTTGAAGAGGATTACAGATCTCTTCTGAGGTCTTCCTGCCCCTGACAGGAGTGAGCTGCCATTCAGCATTTTCATCTAATTGAAAATTTAGCGGTTTGGATGAAAAACTCTGCAACCTGAACCATTGTTTTTCATATTTATAGCCTGCCAGATCTACATCATCACAAGTCTCTCCCACACCCTCTCACAAATACGACCTTTATCTCACTTATTACCCTCACAAAGTCTCACGTGCATACAAAGTATCCTGTGACACACACTGGAGAGTTTTAACCACTGCCTGGGAAGAGTGGAACAGTATAGATGGAAGGGAGATAGTTAGATTGTTGAAAACAGGAAACCCAACCCCAAACCACCTTGAATGTGCCTACTACTATTTTAAATAGAATGGGTTAAGGTTAGCTGAGTCATCCATCCTGGAGAGACAGACCAGTAATAATACTACATAAGTGTGCAGATGTTATCAGTGATTTGAATTTGACATCTCCAGTACAGGTTTCTCATGATTTGGGAAACCTGACAACTAAAGAGAGGTGGAAGCTGCCAGTTCCAACATTAAGTGCCTTTCTAGCAGTTCTTGCAGGCCAAGAGGAGCAGGAGTACTTCCCCTGGCATCTCAGCCCCACGAATTAACTCCATTCTTCTCAGCTGAATCCAGCTCCTTCACAGAGTTTTGCTTTCCTACACACTCGCACAGAATCCTTTTCACCTTTCCCTTACTTGTTCATTCCTTCACTCAGACAATCGGGAGAATTTTGACATTTCAACCGACTCATTGCAGGAAGGTCAGCAGCATATTGGGAATCCAGACATTTGAGCAGCAGGTTTTTCAGTGGCTTTTTAACGGTGCCACGGAATTAGCATCTGGCTTCCAAGTTTCCCAACCAATTGGATCAGGCAAACGTGAAGGTGATCTGCACCTATCTGTTGAAGGTTCACTATTTAAAGGGACCCTGTGAGGGTCAAAACTGAACCATTCTACAATTTTGTTTTATTCATTCACGGGATGTGGGCTTCGCTGGCTAAGCCACCATTTATTGTCCATTCCTAATTGCCCTTGAGAAGGTGGTGGTGAGTTGCCTTCTTGAACCGCTGTAGTCCATGTTGTGTAGTTACACCCACAGCACTGTTAGGGAGAGAGTTCCAGGATTTTGACCCAGCAACAGTGAAGGAACAGTGATATATTTCCAAGTCAGAATGGTGAATGACTTGAAGGGGAATTTCCAGGCTTTTACAGCAAGCGACTTGAGAGAAACAGCGTGGTCATTTACAGCAAGAAAGTGTGAGAGGAGTGTGGCCTTTAACAGTGAGAGAGTAAGAAAAGAGTGAATGACCATTAAAGAGCATTAGAGGGATAAAAGCGTGGAGAGAAGCTGATTGGTGAGTAGGATTGGTGAGTATTTCTAGTCTTTAAAATAAAAGTAAGGTCTTTAGTTTTTGTTTAGATATCTAGTCTTTTTTTCTCTTTTTCTTAAAGATAACTTGTTAAGTATAAGATCGATATTGGTGTGTATAAAAAAAATTAATTATAATAAAGTGTAGAGTGTGGATACGAGAGTAACTAATTAATAAATTGACTAAAATACAATAGCGATGGCAGGATGGGTGATGTGTTGCTGCTGCAGCATATGGAAGCTGTGGACATCAAGATGCTCCAGAGCGAAACACATCTGTACCAAGTGTTTGCAACTCAAGGTACTTCAGATCCGAGTTGAGGAGCCACAGTCTGAGCTGCAGACATTGCTCCACATCAGGGAGGGGGAAAGCTACCTGGATACTTTGCTCCAAGAGGCGGTCACAACCCTCAGATTAGGTAATTCACATGGTCTGTGATCAGGGACAGTGGGGTGTGGCAGGTTTGGAGACCCAGGGGGTAGCATTCGAGGAGTCTCAGCCCCTGCAACTGTCCAACAGTTACAAGATTCTTGCAAGGTGTGTGGACGAGAGCGGTGACTGCAGGGAGGATGAGCGACCTGACCATGGTGGTACAGGGAGCCATTCAAGTGGGGGAAGGGAATGGGAACATGTAGTGGTAGGGGACAGTATAATTAGGGGGATAGATAATGTTCTCTGCAGCTGTGAGCGTGAGTCCCAAAGGCTGTGTTGCCTGCTCAGTGCCAGGGTTAAGGACATCTCCTCAGGGCTGGAGAGGAACTTGGAGTGAAAGGGGAGGGATCCAGTTGTCATCGTCCATTTTGGTACCAACGACATTGATAAGACTAGAAAGGAGGTTCTGCTGAAAGAATTTGAACATTCAGGAGCTAAAATTATAAGAACCTCCAAGGTAATAATCTCGGGATTGCTACCTGAGCCACAGGCAAACTGGCATAGGGTAACTAAAGTCAAGGAGTTAAATGCGTAGCTCAGAGATTGGTGTGGGATGAATGGGTTTCATGGGGCACTGGCAACAGTACTGGGATAGAAGGGAGCTGTTCCAGTGGGATGGACGTCACTTGAACCGTTCTGGGACCGAATAACTAGGGCTGTAGAGAGGGCTTTGAACTAAATGGAGAGCGGTGGGGGGGGGGGGGGGGGTTCTGAGAAGGGGATATGTAGGCTTACAAAGCAAAAGGATATGGCAGCCTTGCAGGGCAGCTATTTAGGTAATGATACCCAGAGTGTGACAGGAAGGAACAGAGTGTACAAATATAAAATAAAGCAGCAAATTGGGTCAAAGGGGGAAAAAATGGTAAAAAGGCAAAATTAATGGCCCTTTACTTAAATGCACAAAGTATTTGGAAAAAATAAATGAATTAACGGCACAAATAGAGGTTAATGGGTATGATCTTACAGCTATTATGGAGACATGGTTACAAGGAGATCAAAGCTGGGAACTAAATATTCAGGGGTATGTGACTTTTCAAAAGGACAGGCAGGAAGGAAAGGGTGGTGGGGTAGCTTTGTTAGTACGAGATGGAACAAGTACAATAGCAAGAAAGGATCTTGGATCAGAAGATGTACAATCCACATGGGTCGAGTTAAGAAATAACAAGGGGAAGAAGATGCTGGTGGGAGTAGTCTATAGGGCTCCTGACATTACCTATACTGTAGGACAGAGAATAAATCAGGAGATAATGAGGGCATGCAAAAAGGGCAATACATTAATCATGGGTGACTTTAATCTTCATGTAGATTGGGAAAATCAAATTGGCCGAGGTAGGCATGAGCAAGAATTCATAGAGTGTATTCGGGATAGCTTCTTAGAACAATATGTTGTGGATCCAACCAGGGATCAGGCTATTTTGGATCTGGTAATGTGTAATGAGGCAGGCTTATTAAATGATCTCAGAATAAAGGAACTCCTAGGAAACTGTGACGAGAATAAGGTAGCATTTAGTGTTCAGTTTGAGAGTGAGAAAATTGGAAACAATTGTGCTAAACTTAAATAAGGGTAATTACAAAGGAATGAGAGCAGAGTTGGCCTGAGTGGACTGGGAAAGGAGTTTAGCAGAAAATACGATTGATGAACAATGGCAGACGTTTAAGAAAATAGTTCATGCCTCTCAACAAAGATATATCCCAGTGAGGAATAAGGATTCAAGGAAGGGGATAAGCCAACCATGGTTAATCAAGGAAGTTAAGGATAGTATCAAATTGAAAGAAAAGACGTACAATATGACAAAGATTAGTGGTAAACCAGAGGATTGGGAAAGTTTTTTAAACCAACAAAAGATGACCAAAAAGAGGGAGAAAATAAACTTTGAGGGTAAACAGGCAAGTAATATAAAAACAGACAGTAAGAGCTTCTTTAATTATATAAAAAGGAAGAGAGAGGCTAAAGTGAACATAAGCCCATTAGAGAATAAGGCTGGGTAAATAATAATGGGGAACTAGGAAATGGCAGAGTAGTTGAACAAATATTTGCTTCAGTCTTCATGGCAGAAGATACTAATAGCGTCCCAAAAATACTAAATAATCAAAGGGCAAAAGTGTGGGAGGAAATAAATACAATAACTATCACTAGAGAAAAAGTACTAGGGAAGCTAATAAGGCTAAAGGCTGAAAAGTCCCCTGGACCTGATGGGTTGCATCCTAGGATATTAAAAGAAGTAGCTATAGAGACAGTGGATGTACTTAGATTCCAGGAATCCTTAGATTCTGGAGAAGTCCTAGAGGATTGGAGAACGGCCAATGTAACACCCTTATTCAAAAAGGGAGGGAGACAAAAAACAGGTAACTATATGTCAGTTCGCTTAAAATCTGTCATTGGGAAAATGTGGGAGTCTATTATAAAGGATGTAATACAGAGCATTTAGAAATGCATAATATAATCAAGCAGAGCCAGCATGGCTTCATGAATCATGCCTGACAAATTTATTAGAATTCCTTGAGGAGGTAACAAGCAGGATAGATAAAGGGGAACCAGTCAATATAATATATTTGGATTTCCAAAAGGCATTTGATAAGGCACTGTACATAAGGCTACTTAATAAGATAAGAGCCCATGGTGTTGCAGGTAGTGTATTGGCATGGATAGAGGATTGGATAACTAATAGAAGACAGAGGGCTGGGATAAGGGGGGCATTTTCGGGATGGCAACCTGTAACTAGTGGAGTGCCACAGGGATCGGCGCTGGGGCCACAATTATTTACAATATAGATTAATGACTTGGATGAGGGAAATTAATGTACTATCGCCAAGTTTGTGGATGACACAAAAATAGATGGGAAGGCAAATGGTGAGGATGACACAAAGAGTCTACAGAAGTATATAGACAGGGTAAGCGAGTAGGCAAAAACCTGGCAGATGGAATATAATGTTGGAAAATGTGAGGTTATGCACTTTGGCAGGAAGAATAGATGAACTGAATATTATTTAAATGGAGAAAGACTGAAGAAAGCTGCAGCACAGAGGGACTTGGGGGTCCTCTTGCATGAATCCGAAAAAGCTGGCATACAGGTTCAGCAGGTAATAGGGAAGGCAAATGGAATGTTGGCCTTTATTTCAAAGAGAATGGAGTATAAAAATAGGGAAGTCTTACTAAAACTATGCAAGGCACTAGTTAGACCACACCTAGAATACTGTGAACAATTTTGGTCCCCTTATCTAAGGAAAGATATACCAGCATTGGAGGCTGTCCAGAGGAGATGTTGAGTAGATTGGGCCTGTACTCATTGGAGTTTAGAAGAATGAGAGGCGACCTCATTGAAACATATAAGATTCTTAGGGTCTTGACAGGGTAGATGCTGAGAGGTTGTTTCCCCTTGTGGGAGAGTCTAGGACCAGAGGGCATAATCTCAGAGTAAGGGGGCACCCATTTAAAACACAAATGAGGAGTAATTTCTTCTCTCAGAAGGTAGTCAATCTGTGGAATTTTTTACTGCAGAGGGCTGTAGAGGCTGGGTCGTTAAATATATTCAAGGCTAAGATGGACAGATTTTTAATCAGCAAGGGAATCAAGCATTATAGGGAAAAGACAGGAAAGTGGAGTTGAGGATTATCAGATCAGCCATGATCTCATTGAATGGTGGAGCTGACTTGATGGGCCGAATGGCCTACTCCTGCTCCTACATCCTATGCTTTTAAGGAGTCAGGGTTATTCCCAATTTAGTCTGCCTAATGTTCAACCCAATATACTTAAAAGCTTCAGAAGTCCGACTTCCAATTTTGAATTCCTGCATGATTTTATCTATCATAAATTTCTCAAATGTCGCACTCCTGCCCTCCCGACAGGAAATCATCCATGTGCATTAAGAAAATGTTAGTTTTTCTTCACCCTACCAATAAAACATTGCTGGATCTGTATTTAGCTGTATACGACCAGCTTTCAGTAGGATGTACTTAACTCAAATATACCATATCCTGGATACATCGTTAAGCCCGTGAACACACTTGTTCAACCTCCATAATTTACCCCTATATCTATTTTTTTTTTGGAGATTTTGAGATTGTTCCTCTTGGAAAAATGCTGCTTTGACGTCGATGGATTTACATTCCTATGAGAATGTTGCTAAAAGTACCAGGAAAATCCTCAAACTTACTTTTCCTGCTGTTGGGGAGGCTACTCTAACTTCCTGGTCACCCACTTGTTCCTCAAATCCTGAGCTACAAGTCTGGCCTTAGTTTTATACATACCCTCGGGGAGTACTTTCTCTGTACACATCCATCTATGGGACAACACTGGCTGTCTTTTGTCTGGCACCTCCCTGCCAATGTCAAACTCTCTCCAATGTCAAGTTCTTTTTGTTTTGCCTCCTTTACCAATTTACCATCTAACTTGTTAGTAGCCACTAGAGCTTCTCCATTGTAGGGGCTTCTACTTATTCTGTCACTCCCCACCTGTTCTTTGGTCTTTGCTCTTGTCAAACTATGTCCCCTACTAGATCTCCTGCCCCTATCTGGACTACCGCTACTTGACCTGTCCCTCCCAAAACTATGCTTCCTTTCATAAGTTCTTGATCTTTTCCTTAGGCTGTGATCACCATTAGGCCTACTACCTGAACTTACATTATATTTACTGGCTTTACATATTTTGACTTCCTTCTGCAAATCCATGGAACTGATATTCTGTCCCTTCACTTGTACATTCAACCAGTTTTTGTATTTCCCTGTGGCCTTTCCTGCCCTTCCTGCTTGAGTGGCTTCCCTCCACTCACCAGATCCTTCTGGCAGATATGCCACCTGTGGTAATTATGGTTTTATGTAATGTGTAGTATACCTTTAAGAAGGATGTTATAAAGGAAGATCACTTGATCTTGTGCAACCAATAGAAGAGTAGCTCGCGCTCCCTCAGTAGTCAGTAGTTTGTAGTTATTAGCCAGAAGTTTGGAGATAGGGTTTGATGTGAAAGCACATGTGTAGCTGTTGAGTATTTTGTAAATAAACAGAAAGTGTTTCACCTAAGAAGTCTCTGCTGATCAACTCTATCTATAGTACCAACTCAGCTATCCCACAACAAGCATGCGGCTGGGGTTCACAAGTCCCAATAGCACCATGGTTCCAACTTTCGGTAGTTGATCTTTTTGATAAATGGCCCTATCATGACCTTCACTATCATTTGATCTACTCTCAGTTAGCATGCTATCTATCACAACCTGTTGTTCATTAGGTTTGGCATACATGTGTGCAAAGTGCAAGATGTATCTTCAGTTTCCATCATCTGTTCAGGTTCCATCAGTGTATAACCAATGCTAGTAAGCTGCCTTGAATTAACTCAGTTTGGTTACCATGTTGCAAGATTATCATTTTTTCATCAGTGCCTATAATTTTTCCTGGATCTCTCCATTCTTTCTGCCCTTCTCTTTTATAATATGCATGCTCCCGGCCTGATTCGATAGCTCAAAGCTATCCTGCTTTTTTTCTGAAACCTCTGCCTTAAATGCTCTCCTCTCTGGGTACATGGCATTCAAATGTTCTGCAAAAATGGAGCTCATGGTCGTCCCCTACGAAGCTGGGGATGGTCCCACATTATTGCAGGCATCTTTGGATTCCTGCCATAAACTAATTGATAGGGGCTGTAGCCCCCAACCGTCTGATAGGCCTGAATTTTACCCTTGGTGGGGGGGTGGGCACAATCAGTTGGGAAACGGGTTGCCACCCGTGATTAGCCCCTGACCAAGATTTCACGCTGGCTGGCCAATTAATTCCCGCCCAGGCTGAAACGCGTCCTCCCAATCTGCGATCCAGCAGCTGGTTTTAAAACAGTACAGGCACTTCACACTTGCTTGAGGTGCAGGCGGAGGCAGAGAGTGCCCAGGACGTTGGAGGTCAGAGGACTGCTGGAGACCAGGACAATGCTTAATCAAAAGCAGGTGATGAGCCTCTGTGGTCGTCCATTAGACAGCAGATGCTGGATGTCCAGCAGGCTATCCGGGAGGATATGGCAGAGATCCATAAGGATATGTGTGCCATGGTCTCTGTAATGGAAGAGTGCGTGTGGCGTATGTACACCACATCGACCCTCATGGCTGAGTGCACTGCCTCCTTCATTGAGAGAGCAGTGACTATCATGGAGGGGCAGCTCCAGGAACAGAATCAGGGGTTCCTGGGGTTGCGCTCGGACCTGCAAACCCTCACACAGGCATTGACCTCAGGTGGTCAGTGCCATGTGGCAGATGGATGGGGCACCCAGTATCCTAGCTAGGTACCTGTCTATCAATGGCATGCAGGGAAGTCCAGAGTGACCTCAACTTGCATGTCATCTCTGTGGGCTGCTTTCAAGGCACTCTAAATGATGGCAGCAGCTCCTCCACTCCTCTGCCAGTGACCGTGGCATCTGATGAGGCTGCAATGACTGGGAAGATGTCAGCCATGGTGCTGACTGCTCCCTCCCACGGGGCTAACACAGGCTCCACTGGGCAGCAGACAACAGCCAAGGTCATCAAGACCAACAAGAATCAGCAGCAAAAGCCCTGAAGAAGAGGCATCTGGACTCAAAATGTTAACTCTTTCTCTCCACAGATGCTGTCAGACCTGCTGAGCTTTTCTAACAATTGTTGTTTTTGTTTCAGATTTCCATCATCTGCAGTTTTTTGCTTTTACCAGAGTCAGCAGGATGTCCGCAATGCCAGTGCCAGCGAGGTACGGGGGTGGGGGGGGGGGGGGGGGGGGGGGTGGCACCAAGACATAGCACTTGCAAATGTAAGTTTAAGGCACCATGAGCACAAGAGGGATTAGTCACAGGTGATCTCCTGTTGTGTAATGTTTTGTTTATATTTTCTGGTCTGGGAAATGAGACCAGAGAAGGTGATGTTATTTTTTTTGTATTGTCAAAATGAGATAATTTTAATTTTGTACTAATGGCCTGAGTATGCTTCACCTTTGTATTTTTTTGGTGCAGGGTACGCCAGGGTGTAACGCTGGACATGAGTGGATGGAAAGTTTATTGTACAGGCACTGAGTAGACTTTGGGTTCAAATGAAAGGGTCATTTCAGACACCTGGGATGGAGGCAGCAGCCCTGGGATGAAGTGGAAGCAGATCTTAGGCAGACTAGCTGAAGGAGCATTAGATCAAGGCGTCCCTGCCTCCTTGAAGGATACAGAGGTCTGCTTCCATACCCTCAGCATTCTCCTCACCTGACTCACACTGGGTTCATCCTCTGTGGTCTGTGCAGCAGCGTCAAGATCCTCTTCCTCCAGTAGGTCCCCACTTGCCAGAGCCAGATTGTGGAGAGCGCAGCATGCAGCCACCATCAGTGAAACCCACTCTGGGGGTATTGTAGTGCTTCCCCTGAACAGCCCAGGCATCGCAAGTGTGTCTTCAGAAGACCTATGGTCCTCTCTATCACTGCCCTTGTGGAGACATGATTTCTATTATAAACTGCTCTGCCTCTGTTCTTGGGTGGCAGAGAGGGGTCATAAGCTACCTTTTCAACAGATAGCCCTTGTCACCCAGCAGCCATCCATCCAGTTGGGCTGGAGCAGTGAATAGCCTCAGCACCTGGGAGTGTCTCAGGATATAAGCATCACATGAGCTGCCTGGGTACCTTGCACAGAATTGATATTCTGCATCCTGTGGTCACACACTATCTGCATGTTCATGGAGTGGAAGCCCTTCCTGTTGACGAAGGCACTGGGCTCACCTGCTGGCTCCTTGATGGCCACATGTGTACAGTCTATAGCACCCTGGATGCGAGGGAACCCAGCAATCACTGCAAACCCTCTGGCTCGCTCAGCCTGGCTGGACTCAACTGTATGGTAAAGAATAAAGGTCAGTATCTGCCTGAACAGAGTGTTTGTCACCAGCTTGACACAGCTGTAGACAGCAGATTGGAAGACTCTACACAGATCCCCCACTGAGACCTGGAAAGAGCCAGAGGCATAGAAGTTTAGGGCCACCGTGACCTTCAAAGCCACTGGCATGGGCTGTCCACCCACACAGTCAGAGCTGATCCCCGGCCCAATCATCTGACAAATAGAGGTCACGGTCTTCCCGGAGATGCAGAGCTCCTTCGGCATTGCCTCATTCGGACATATTGAGGTAGCTGTATCGCTGCCTGTAAACGCTGAAAGCAGGGTAGTGGTGTCATCTGCAGATCCTTCCGCCTTGGACTGCCAGCTGGCCCTGTGCCCCTTGTGTCTGCACTTCTCCTCCCACAGGTTACTCCCCTGGAAGCTGCATTGGGACACCTGGTTTCCTCTCCCTTCTGCCCCTCTCTTCCTCCTCAGAGGAGATGTCTTCAGCAGAGATCACAATCCCCATTACCAGGGTAACAGAAGTCTGTCTGATACCTGGAAGGGTCCACCTGGTCAAAGTCATCCGGAGACCTTGGAGACACCAATAAGTCCTGAAATGAAGCCTGGAAATGCTAAGAATGCGGCTCAGAACAGAGATGAAGCTGTCAAGTTCAAATAAGCAACCAGCAGCAAACTATCTCCTAAACTCGTCACTACTTACAATGACAATGCTGCTGAACCTTTTTATCCTGCCCTTGGATGAGGTTTTGCAAAATGTGGGCTGCCCACCTGCCCGTTTTGCCCATGTGACAACATAAAGTCAGCTTCGATTGGGTTTTTAATGGCCTTAAGTGGCCTCTTAATTGATGAAGGGCATGGCTCTGAATCCTGCATGCACCTGCCACCCTAAGATTGTGCACTTGTGGGACGACGTCGGGACACTCACCCGATGTCTTCTCGCGTTATTTTACGCCCGATTGGGTCAGCGCATGCCGGCCCGCGAGGCGTAAATTTCTGCTCATAGTGATTCACCCCTGCTATTTGACACGGACTTACCATTCTTATTCGCGATTTGAACATGTTACCATCACCAAAACAAAAACAGAAACAGAAATACCTGGAAAAACTCAGCAGGTCTGGCAGCATCGGCAGAGAAGAGCACAGTTGACGTTTTGGTTGCTGAAGGGTCATGAGGACTCGAAACGTCAACTGTGCTCTTCTCCGCCGATGCTGCCAGACCTGCTGAGTTTTTCCAGGTATTTCTGTTTCTGTTTTTGTTTTGGATTTCCAGCATCTGCAGTTCTTTGCTTTTATCTCTGTTACCATTAACAAACCTAAAACAAGTAGAACTGTCATACTCTTTGACTTTACTTTGGTCTTCCTTACCTAAAGAATCCTTGTAACATTTTAGCCAGTCCATTCCACATACCGTGGATGTACACCCACTATCTAGAACTGCACAATGGAATGAATCTGCGACTAGGATACTCATTACCGGATGAAACTTTTTTGTGACCAATACAGTTTCTTCTGATTGGTCAATGTCTTCCTCCTCGCCTTTCATACCTTTATGTCGTATGTTGCCTCAAACAATGTGGGCGGGATTTTCCACACCCGCCTGCCGCCGCGATCTTCCGGTCCCGCCGCAAGTCGAAGCATGGACGTGTGTCACGTCTCTACTGAAAAGAAAGCAAGTGATAGTTCTGGCACTTTTGCCTCCTGCCAGGAGCAAGATCCGGTGCAAAGTGTTCTTAGAATTAGACAGTCAGGAACTGAACCGTGTGGAAGGTTAGGACACTCTCTTAAAATTCATGGATAAAAGTTATATGAAGGATGACTTATGAGGCTTGGTTGGACTTTGATAAATTAGGAAAATGGATGATCTGGGGGTGGGTTGCAGTGAATGAAGAGAGTGGGGTAGGCCCCTAGTCGTTGTGACACTGACTGCGGAGGAGGATAATGGCGAATCAAGATGGAGTACTGGGGGGTGTTCTTCTAGCTGCCTGTTGACAGGATTAAATATCATTAACAAAAACAGAATTACCTGGAAAAACTCAGCAGGTCTGGCAGCATCGGCGGAGAAGAAAAGAGTTGACGTTTCGAGTGACGCAAGTTCTGTCGAAGGGTCATGAGGACTCGAAACGTCAACTCTTTTCTTCTCCGCCGATGCTGCCAGACCTGCTGAGTTTTTCCAGGTAATTCTGTTTTTGTTTTGGATTTCCAGCATCCGCAGTTTTTTTGTTTTTAAATATCATTAAGTCTGCATTGCACAGGGCTCTCACTGAGGTTGACCTGATGCCATCAGGCAATGAAAAATTCTGATTTCCGCAATAAGGACTGAGAGCCCTCTCACCTCGTGAGTTCTAATTGATGCCTTTCATCTCCCACAGGTTCTGCCTGCTTCCTTCATGAGCTCGTGCCAGACAATAATGCAGACTCCTCAGGGGAGCTTGCACACTCAGAGGAATCACCACCAAACAACTCATGCATATCCTCCAGCAGCTCAGATATACACCTCTCAGTGGGGCTTCCAACACTGGCAGTTGGGTTGTCATGTGGTGAGTAAGTTCATCACAAAAGAACAGGGACCGGAACTGAGGCAGATTGAGCAATAAGGAGTCTCCATCAGAGGAATCAGGACACTCCAAGCTGAAGCCAGATGCTGAGATTCAGAGGGTCATTGGTGAACAGGACTATTCTGGAGCAGTAGCAGAAAAGGTGTAAGGTTCTGTCAGCACTTCCAGAGGCATTGCATATAATTGGAGAGAGATTGGAGGAGTCCCTCTCCCTCATGAGTGTCATATGATTTGATTTGATTTGATTTGATATCCATGCCTAGAAAGAGTGGCCACCTGCATAGAGCATCAGATTTGACAGACAGCCAAAGACAAGCTGGCCCTGTAGGCTCAGTCTGCCAGCTTAAACAGGGTAGGAAAGCCTCACCTTGGCCATAAAGTACCTCAATGAAGTGCAGCAAAGTGGTCTCCAGCTCTCGGTTAGCAGGTACACGCAGGTGGACCATGAGAGGGAAGATGGAGAAAGGGAATGTGCAAGCAGGGACTCTGCTCAAAGTGTTTCCAATCCTGACCTCCTTTGTTAATTGTATATCAATTGTGGTTGATTATATACAGGTGGAAGGTATTGATTGGGTTGTTACTTGCACATATATAAAGAGACACTCACTGACATTGGAGTAATGGTTGAGTCTGGAGGTATATAATTTGTAATGCTGCACCCTGAATAAATCTAAACTGAGTAAATATTGGCTCTGGTTTTGTCCTTCCCAACTGGCTATCAGGAATTTAACGTGTATCAAAGACAGAACATATGTGCTCACTTACTGCCCACAATCAGTATGTTTTATATGGAAAGAGGTATGTCTTTTCTTACCCTTGGAGTGTGTATTCCACTTCATGACTTTAAAATAAAGGTTATTTATTCTTACACGCTTACCCCAATTTAACACAATGTCACATATTTTCATGCATGTACACACACAAAGATTGGATACAGATAAAGATAGTGCACTTCTACAGATTACAGTTAATTCAGTCTCTGATTTCTGATTTCTGATCTCCCATCTGGCAGGCCTGTCGTTTCTTGAATGGTTTTAATGATTAAAGTTGAAGTGAGGGTCTTGTAAAATGAAGGGTTCACAGCAGGGTGTGAGGTTCCATATGGTTGAATTTCCAGGAGGTTGGTTCTCAGGTGAACAGTGTAGGAGGTCATTGACCTGGGGACAATTTAGCTGGCCTCAGCAAATGGCAGAAGGAACCTTGACGTCAGGACAAAGGGGCAATGTTAAACCATTTAACATTATCAAACACTGATATTTGTACAGTCTGTACATTACTGTGCCCTATTATAATCAATAATCAACAAAGGCCAGGGCATAAGTTGCTGAACCAATTAGGCCACAGTGAATTGTGGCCACAATGGATGAAGTCACCTACCAATTGATTAGACACTGTGGCCACTCAAAATCCTGCCTATGCGAAGAGAACCCTGCAGCAAAGAAGGGTATAAAAATCTGTCTGCTTTAAGCCAGAGAAGGAGGAATACAGGAAAGGGAAAGAGAGGGAGTAGATGTGGTCACCCCCCTCTCTAACATATATACTGCTTTGGATACTGTTGGGGGAGGTGGCGCCTCAGGGGAAAGCAGCAACAGCCAGGTTCACGGCACCATGAATGGCTCTGCTGCTCAGAGGGGTGGGAGGAGAACAAGTGACAAGGCTATAGTGATAGGGGATTCAATAGTTAGGGGCACAGACAGACGCTTCTGTGGCCGCAATCGTGAATCAAGGATGGTATGTTGCCTCCCTGGTGCCAGAGTCCAGGATGTCACGGAGCGGCTGCAGGACATTCTGGGGAGGAAAAGTAAACAGCCAGTGGTCATGGTACACATTGGTACTAATGACATAGGTAAACTAAGGGATGAGGACCTGCAAGCTCAGTACAGGAAGTTAGGAGAAAAATTAAGATGCAGGACCTCAAATGTAATCTCAGGATTACTCCCAGTTCCTCGTGGTAGCGAGAGCAGGAATAAGAGGTTAGACCAAATGAACACGTGGCTGGAGAGATGGTGTAGCTGGGAGGGGTTCAGATTCTTGAGGCACTGGGACCGGTTCTGGGGAAGGTGGGACCTGAACAAACTGGACGGGCTGCACACAGGCAGAGCTGGAACCAGTGTCCTTGCGGGGGCTTTTGCTAGTTCTGTCGGGGAGTATTTAAACTATGTGGCAGGGGGATAGGATCCCAGGAGTAGGATCAGATAGGTCAGATTCAGATCAGAAAAATGGAGGTAGAACATTAGCTAGGGACGTTGTGATAGACATGGAGTTACAGGAGAAGCAAAGTTTAAAAAGTGTCTAGCAAGGGAAATTGATGGGGCTAAACTGTTTTTACTTCAATGCAAGGAATATTACAAGCAAGGTAGATGAGTTAAGGGCACAGGTAGACACATGGCAGCAGGATGTCATTGCTATAACGGAGACCTGGCTAAAGGAGGGACAAAACTGGCAGCTAAATATCCCTGGTCCCTGGTTATAGAGTTTTCAGACATGATGGGAGATAAAAAAGGAGGGGGGGAGGGTGGCACTAATGGTTAAAGAATCAATTCCAGCTGTGAGAAGGGATGATATACTAAATGGGTCAACAAACGAGGCTTTATGGATTGAGTTTAGAAATAAAAAAGGGGCAGTCACGCTACTGGGAGTATACTACAGACCCCTAAATAGTGAAAAGGAGATAGAAGAACAAATATGTAGGCAAATTTCTGCTTGTAAGAACAAGAGGGCAACAATAGTAGGAGACTTCAACTAACCTAATATCAACTGGGATTCAAACAATATAAGAGGCACTGAGAGAGAAAAATTCATGCAGTGTGCCCAGGAAAATTTTTTCAACCAATTATTGACAAACCCAATGAGAGCAGATGTAATTTTAGACCTAGTCTTGGGGAACAAAGAAGGGCAACTGGGTGAAGTGACAGTTGGCGACCATATTGGGGATAGTGATCACAATTCAGTTAGATATAGCATTACCATGGAAAAGGACAGAGATAGGCAGGAGTAAAAGTCCTGAACTGAGGGAAGGTAAATTTTACAGAAATGAGAAGGGACATGGCTGAGGTGGACTGGACAGCACTGCTGGAGGATAACACAATGGAAAACCAATGGGAAGCACTAAAAAGCGAGATCCTAATTGTACAAAGTAGACATGTCCCCTACAAAAATAAGAGTGGTACTGCCAAATCTAGACCTCCCTGGTTGTCTAGAGGAATACAGGGGAAGACCAAACAGAAAAAGAAAGCGTATGATAGGTACAAAGAACGAAGCAATGCAGATAACCTAGACAAATATAGGAAGTGCACTAAAAAAGGAAATAAGGAAATCAAAGAGAGGGCTTGAAAAAAGATTAGCAATTAAAGCTAAAGATAACCCAAAGATATTTTACCAATACATTAATGCTAAAAGGTTAGTTAAGGAAAAAGTGAAACCTATCAGAGATGAAGATGGAAACTTGTGTGTAGATGCAGAGGCTGAGGGAAGGGTTTTGAATGAATATTTTGTCTCCGTGTTTACAAAGGAAAGGGAGGATGTAGATGTAGTAGTCCAGGAGGAACACTGCGAGATATTAGACGGCATAGTCATAAAGAGAGAGGAAGTACTCAAAGGGTTGAAATCCCTGAAAGTTGATAAGTCACCAGGGCCAGATGGATTGTTTCCGAGGCTGCTGAAGGAAGTCAGGGAGGAGATAGCAGATGCTCTGAGGATGATTTTCCAATCTTCACCAGATACAGGGGAGGTACCGGAGGACTGGAGAAATGCAAATGTAGTCCCATTGTTTAAAAAGGGATCAAAGGAAATGCCAAACAATTATAGGCCAGTTAGTCTTACATCGGTGGTGAGCAAATTAATAGAATCAATCCTGAGAGATAGGATTAACTGTCATGTGCAAAGGCATGGACTAGTCAGGGATGGTCAGCATGGACTTGTTAAAGTTGATTGAATTCTTTGAGGAAGTGACAAGAAGGATTGATGAAGGTAGTGCGGTGGATGTTCTGTACATGGATTTTAGCAAGGTATTTGACAAGATCCCACATGGCAGATTGGTCAGGAAAGTAAAAGACCATTGGATTCAGGGTAATGTGGCAAACTGGATAAAAGGTTGGCTTTGTAACTGGAAACAAAGGGTAATGGTCGATGGATGTCCTTGCAAATGGAAAGTTGTCTCAAGTGGTGTTCCACAGGGCTCGGTGTTGGGACCCTTGCTGTTTGCCTTATATATTAACGATTTGGAAGTGAACGTGGGGGACACGATTGGGAAATTTGCAGACGACACAAAGATTGGCCAAGTAGTAGATATTGTAGAGGATAGCCATAATCTCCAAAACGATATAGATGGGTTGGTGGAGTGGGCGGCAAAGTGGCAGATGGATTTTAACATAGAGAAGTGTGAGGTCATACATTTAGGGACGTCAAACAGTTACAGGGATTAGACAATAAATGGGAATATACTAAGAGGGGTAGATGAAGTGAGAGATCTTGGCGTGTAATACACAGGTCCCTGAAGGCAGCAGTTCAAGTAGACAAGGTTGTAAAGAAGGCATATGGAATGCTCTCCTTCATTGGCAGAGGTATAGAATCTAAAAGTAAGGAAATAATGTTGGAATTGTATAAAACAGTGGTGAGGCCACAACTGGAGTATTGTGTGCAGTTCTGGTCACCACATTACAGGAAGGAAGAAATAGCTCTGGAGAGAGTGCAGAGGAGGTTTACAAGAATGTTGTCAATGTTAGAAAAGTGTAGCTACGAGGAGAGATTGGATAGTTGGGGTTATTTTCCTTAGAACAACGAAGTCTGAGAGGTGCCTTGATTGAGGTGTATAAAATTATGAGGGGAATAGATAGAGTGGACAGGATAAAATTGTTTCCCTTGGTGGAGAATTCTAGAACCAGGGGACATAGATTCAAGATAAGTGGCAGGAAGAGAGGAAGAACTTTTTTACGCAGCGGGTAGTGGGTGTCTGGAATTCGCTTCTCAAGTTGGTGGTAGAGGCAGAAACTCTAAACTCTTTTAAAAGTTACCTGGATCTGCACCTTAAGTGCTGTAGGCTGCAGGGCTATGGGCTGGGTGCGGGAAGGTGGGATTAGAAAGTGCACATGGGTGTCCTCAGGCTGGCACGGACAAGATGGGCCAAATGGGCTCCTTCTGCTCTATAACTTTTTTATGGATTTATGGTTCTAAAGGAAGCAGAAATGAGACAGATGATCTGCAGACAGGCATAGGAAGAGGTGTTTGGCTGGTCACCGGCTCCACAGAACCCACTTCACTAACGGAAGACCGACTGGGTGGGCGATAGTGAGCATACGTGAACACTGTAAGGAAATGTTATCTATTGTAGTTTTATTCAATAAAAAACATCGAGAATGGGTTGCAACCAAATTCTGGTGTTGGTGTCTCATCTTGTAATTCTAGTGTTTAAGAACTTAAAAGGGGAATTGAACAGCTACACATCAGGGACAGGTAACCGAGGGGATACGGTCACACGTCAAGGACATGTAACTCAGGGGATACCATCATACATCAGGGACGTGTAACCCTGGGGATACAGTCACACATCAGGGATGTGTAACCCAGAGGATATGGCCACACATCAGGAATGTGTAAACTGGGAGGGGGCACAGGAATTCTCCGTACAACAGGTCAAGCTTGATGACTTTCAGCTAGTTTCAGAGTCTGGTTCTCAGGCTGGTACTGATGGTTCTGATTGACCTGTGGGTCCTAAAGTAATAAGAGCACAGTCCCTGAAACCAACTTCAATCACCTAATCACTGCATTAACACTTCTGAGGCCCACCTAGTCTAGCTTGGATGGAGGAGGCCATCGTAGGAAGTTGTTAGTGGTCATTGAGTTCCAATCTTCCCTTTTTTCCAGTATGAAACATGGAGCCAGGCAGTCTGGAAACTCCATAGTCCTTAGGTGTTGAACCATTCTTTAATAATGAGTTGTGTGAATCTCACAAATGGCTGTGAGGTACCCTCCCTATGTCTATATTTAATTAACTATTCACCAGAGACTTGATACTGTCTGTAATTCAAATGCCAAAAGTCACAATTTACAGCAATCTCTTAGTTTGCTTGAGACCAGTTTTTCTTTCTCACTAAAACATATTTTTGCTGAGTGTTATGAAACATCTTCTTAAATGCTTTCCACTGCACTTCTACTGATATACCCCTTAACATAATTTCCTAGTCTACTTTAGCCAGTTCTGTCTTCATATCCTTATAATTGTTTTTATTTAAGTTTAAAACACTAGTCTTGGACACAGTCTTCTCTTCCTCAAACCAAATGTGAAATTCAATCATCTTATGCTCACTGCTACCTAGGGGTTCCTTTACCATGAGGTCATTAATTAATTCCATCTTATTTCAGATTACCAGGTCTAGTATAGCTTGCCCTCTGATTGGCTCTAGAGCATACTAGTTTAAGAAGCTATCCTAAAAACACTCTTATGATCTCATCTTCCAGGCTACCTTTGCCAATCAGAGTCGTCAAATCCATAAGTATATTAAAATCACACATGCTTATTGCCGTACCTTTCTCACAAGCTACCATTATTACTTCCTGTATACACTGTCCTACGGTTACTGTTAGAGGAAGTATTAACTACTCCCACAATTGACTTCTTACCTTTACTATTTCTTATCTCTATGCAAACTGATTCAATATCTTGATCTTTAGAAATAAGGTCACCTCTCATTATTGTCCTGTCATCCCTAATGAACAGAACTACCCCGCCACCTTTTCCCAGCTTCCTGTCCTTCCTAAATGTCATGTACTGTTGAATATTCAGGTCACAGTCTTTCTCATCTTTCAGCTATGTCTCAATAATAGCTTTCAGATCATATATATTTCTTTCTGTTTGAGCTGAAAATTCATCTGTTTTGTTACGAATGCTCATGTATTCAGATATGGAATCTTTAGTTTTGTCTTTTTACTCTTTTTGTAACCTCCGGCCTTATCTGTTGGTGCACTCTTAAGTTGGTACACTCTGTCCCTCCTGGTCATGCTCTGATTATAATTACTTTCATTGTTACCTTGCTATCTTGCCTTGTCCTCTCCCTTTAATTGATCAATTCTTCCCTCACTTGATCCCTCACCCCCACTTTTTAGTTTAAAGTCCTTGCTCACCCCCACTTTTTAGATTAAAGCCCTCTCTACCACCCTAGTTATATTTTTCACCAGAACACTGGTTCCAGCACTGTTCAGCTGAAGACAATCCCAACAGTACAGCTCCCACTTTCCGCAATACTGGTGTCAGTGCCCCATGAATCAAAACCAATTTCTCCCATGCCAACCTTTGAGCCATGCATTTAACTTTTTAATCTTATTTACCCTACACCAATTTGCTTGTGGCTCAGATAATAATCCAGAAGTTATTGCCTTTGAGGTTCTGCTTTTCAATTTAGTCTCTAGATATTCATACTCCCTAAGCAGAACCTCTTTCCTAGTCCTACCTATGTCATTTGTATCTACATGGACCATGACAATGGGATTCTGCCCCTCCCACTGCAAGTACCTCTCCAACCCAGAGCAGATTTCCCATACTCTGGCACCAGGGAGGCAAGACAGCCTTCTGGAAACTTGGCTACAGATAACTGTCTATCCACTGACTATACTGTCCCCTAATACTTCTACATTCCTATTTCCTCCCCCTACTTGACTGGCTTCCTGTACAATGGTGCCATGATCAGTGCACTCATCCACCTTGCAGCAAGCCCCACCCCCACCCCTTTCATCCATACAAGCTGCAAGAACCTAGAACCTGTTGGACAATTGTTAGGGCTGAGGCTCCTCCACTTGTACCTTCTCAATGTCTTAGCCTTCTCACCCAGTCACACCCTCCTGACCCTGACTATTGTCCAAATCAGAGGACCCTAACCTAAGGGGTGTGACCTTTATTATCAGAGGCAATGTGTGTCGACCTGATCCCCCCCCAGCAGGAAAACTTCTTCTAGGAGGCTGAAAATACCAGCAACCAGCTGATAGGAAAATCTGGGCCTCCTAAGGCACTAGTGCTCAGTCACACCCAGAAAGCTAATCCTCTGTTTGTTATCCTTTCCTGGGGCAATCACCTCCTCTGAACTGGAACTCTGTGTCCATTCCCTCTATCCTATGGAGCAGCAGGTGGCCAAGGAGAAAGTAAGCTGCAGCTCCTGCTGTTGTTGCTTCTGCTGATGCTGATTCTGTTGGCATAGCTGTTGCTATGGCTCTTCATCAGAGCTGCAAGGGACAGCTGCTTAAGCATCTCCTCTGCTGCTGTAAGGTTGAAAGCAGTAAGTGTGGATCAAAGGCTGAAAACTCCATGGTAGCAGAAATAACCTCTTGTCTTAAGACCATAAGACGTAGGAGCAGAAGTAGGCCATTCGGCCCATCGAGTCTGCTCCACCATTCAATGA
Source organism: Carcharodon carcharias (assembly GCF_017639515.1). Lineage (NCBI taxonomy): Eukaryota > Metazoa > Chordata > Chondrichthyes > Lamniformes > Lamnidae > Carcharodon > Carcharodon carcharias. The sequence goes on along the minus strand of NC_054483.1, from coordinate 52,808,385 downwards.
GATCATGGCTGATCTGATAAACCTCAGCTCCACTTCCTTGCCTTTCTCCCTTGATTCCCTCACTGATTTAACCTCAAAGGTAATCTGAAAAAATAATCTTGGAAACAGCGTGAGTACCATGTAAGAACACGGCCCGTGAGCAAAATCCTTTCATTCACGCAAAGAAATCGCTGTCATATCTCAGTGTTTAAAGGCTTCCTTTCTGGTCAATTGCTCAATCCACACAGTCCTCTCACCTTGTTCAACCTAGTGTGTTCCAGGAAACTCAGGAAACCCATGAATCGCCAGTTAAAGCCAGAATTCAGGGTTAAAATTGCACTGAATTGCCTTTTAGCATATGTTAATAGCAAACCCAGCTGTCCCACAAGGAGTGAGGAGTGGGGGAGGTTGTGGGGGTGGGGGGTGTGGGTGCGTGTAGTGGTGTGATTCCGGCACGCTAGCAAATGCCCCTGAGTTACATGCAGAAGTTGAAGGATTCCTGCTGGCTTCCCGATGCTCCAACATTATTTTCTCTTTAAACCTCCCACAGGCACCGACACTTGCCCACCCTGGCAGAATAAAATTCCCACCAACCTTTTAGTCACATATTCTCATACACATGAATCCTCCTCTCACTTATTGTCTCTCAGATTCTTAGACACCCCGTCCCACAGACTGGGCCCAACCTTCCTGAGTACAGCGCCCCAGGAGTGGTTAATGCAGCACTTCATAAGGAAGAATGGAAACCCATTTCACTGGGTTGTCAACCCTGTACCATTGCCCACAAACCTCCTGTAGCGTGTTTTAAAAGGCTTACATTGCAGCATTTATGGGGATGAAAATATTACAACCAAACACCTTGTGGAATGCAATTATCTTCTGACAACCCACTCTTGTTTGAAGAAGGGAAAAGGCCAAAGAGATCTTGACGATCCATTGTTGCCGTGGCCAATGCTGAACCCTGTGATATGGAACAGGGATATATAATGAGGCTCATGCTTTCACTAGCACTGAGAACATGGTTGTCATTTTGAAGTTGAGGTTCTGATGCCTGGATTGCTCTGGAGATGTCCTGCAGTTAGATCTGTGCAAATTATCCAGGATAATTATGGTCTGTTGTGTGCTCCACAAAATAGGAGTTGACAAAGAGAATCCAACTGAGGGAGCACAAATTGGAGCAAGTGAAAGAGAAATAAGGCTGGCAGGGGGGAGGAGAGGGTGGTGGGGGTTTCATCAAAAGATGTAAACGAAGAGCCAGGACATGGTTGTCAGGCTCCTACAGGGAGAAGCAGCCGCTGAACTTTCACTACTGAAACTTTCTTCTAATTATATAATCCCATCTCCATCCTTCCCCATTGACCTTATTCTATACTAAAATTATCCTTGAGAAACGTACTCAACTCCACTGTCCCCATCACAATCATACCAGTTGCTATAAAAATTTCAACCCTTAGGAACATTTAAAGGACTTTACACTAAGTATCATCCGTAGCAAACACACTTATTGTGCAGACAATGAACTTGCAGCTGTCACTTTAAGTTTTGGCATGCTGGTGTATTTGGTTATGCAGCTAATCAGGCTGGTGGTTGGTTTAAGAGGTTTCTCTGAGGTGGGAACATAGCAGAAAGATGACAGCATGTTTCAGCAACGGAAGAACTAAGATAAGGATAGAAGCAAGTTAGGACATGTAGGAACCCCTTATGATGGAAACAATAAAGAGCTGGAAGCTCAGCTCATGGTCAAACAAGACAGTGAGGTTGAAAATAGTATGGTTCAGCCTGAGACAGTTGCTGGAGAGAGGGTGGAGTTGGTGATAAGGAAAGAGAGTTTTGACAGTGACCAGAGACAATGGTTTGAGTCTTTCCAATGCTCACTTACAGGGAATTATCAATCATTAATTACTGGATGTTGGAAAAATGGTCTGACAGCATTAAGGCAGTGGATGGGTCAAAAGAGCCATAAAAGAACGAGAGTTGGGTCTCAAAGGTGTACATTTGAAAGCAGAACCAATCTCAGTGAATGATATCACCAAGGGACAACATGTAGCTGGGGAGAGGGGGTGATTGTAAATAGTTGATTCAGGGATTCATCAGGTGATAGTCCTGGGTTGGAAAGAGCAACCATTGGTGAAGTTGCTCTGGCTACAATCTGCACAGTCCTTATGGAGACAAAGTCCTGCCTTCACATTGAGGATAACCTCCATTATGTTGTGTGGCACTATAACCATGCTAAATGGGGTAGATTTAAAACAAATTTAGCAACTCAAGACTGGGCATCCATGAGGCACTGTGGGCCATCATCAGCAGCAGAATTGTACTAGAACACAGTCTGTAACCTCATGGCCCGGCAAATCCCCCACTCTACCATTACCACCAAGCCAGAGTATCAACCCTGGTTCAATGAAGAGTGCAGGAGGGCACGCCAGGAGCAGCACCAGGCATATCAAAAAATGAGGTGTCAACCTGGTGAAGCTATAACACAGGACTACTTGCATGCCAGACAGCATAAACTGCAAGTGATAGACAGAGCTAAGTGGTCCCACAACCAATGGATGAGATCTAAGCTCTGCAGTCCTGCCACATCCAGTCGTGAATCCAGTCACAACAATCTTAAGCCAGAAGTGCCAAGTGGATGATCCATCTTGGCCTTGCCCTGAGGTCCCCAGCATCACAGATGCCAGTCTTCAGCCAATTCGATTCATCCACGTGATATCAAGAAATGGCTGAAGGCATTGGATACTGCAAAGACTATGGGCCCTGACAATATTCCGGCAATAGTACTGAAGACTTGTGCTCCAGAACTTGCCACACCCCTAGCCAAGCTGTTCCAGTACAGCTACAACACTGGCATCTACCCAGCTATGTGGAAAATTGCCCAGGTATGTCCTGTACACAGGAGGCAGGACAAATCCAACCCAGCTAATTACCGCCCCATCAGTCTACTTTTGATCACCAGTAAAGTAATGGAAGGGTCATCAACAGTGCTCTCAAGCGGCCCTTGCTTAGCAATAACCTGCTCACTGAAGCCCAGTTTGGGTTCCGCCAGGGCCACTCTGCTCCTGACTTCATTACAGCCTTTGTTCAAACATGGACAAAAGATCTGAACTTCCAAGATGAGGTGGGAGTGACTGCCCTTGACATCAAGGTAGCATTTGACCAAGTGTGGCATCAAGGAGCCCCAGCAAAACTGGAGTCAATGGAGATCAGGGGAAATATTCTGGTTGGAGTCATACCTAGCACAAAGAAAGATGGTTGTGGTTGTTGGAGGTCAGTCATCTCAGCTCCAGGACATCACTGCAGGAATTCCTCAGGATAGTGTCCTAGGCCCAACCAACGTCAGCTGCTTTATCAATGACCTTCCTTCCATCATAAGGTCAGAAGTGGGGATGTTCGCTGATGATTGCACAATGTTCAGCACCATTTGTGACTTCTCAGCTACTGAAGTAGTCCATGTCCAAAAGTAGCAAGGCCTGGGTAATATCCAGGCTTGGGCTGACAAGTGGCAAATAACATTTGCGCCACACAAGTGCCAGGCAGTGACCATCTCCAACAAGAGAGAATCCAGCCATCGCCCCTTGACTTCAATGGCATTACCATCACTGAATCCCCCACTGTCAACATCCTGTGTGTTACCATTGACCAGAAACTGAACTGGACTAGCCATTTAATACTGTGGCTACAAGAGCAGGTCAGAGGCTAGGAATCCTCTTGACTCTCCAAAGCCTGTACACCATCTACAAGGCACAAATCAGGAGTGTGATGGATACTGTCTACTTGCTTAGATGAGTGCAGCTCCCATAACACTGAAGAACCATCCAGGAAAAAGCAGCCCACTTGATTGGCACCACATCCACAAACATTCATTCCCTCCATCACTGACACACAGTAGCAGCAGTGTGTACCACCTACAAGGAGCACTGCAGGAATTCACCAGGGCTCCTTAGACAGCACCTTCCAAACCCATGACCAATACCACCGAGAAGGACAAGGGCAGCAGGTAGATGTGAACATCACCATCCTGACTTGGAAATATATCACCGTACCTTGACTGTTGCTGGGTCAAAACCCTGGAACTCCCTCCATAACAGCATTGTGGGTGTACCTGCAATGGTTCAAGAAGACAGCTCACCGCTACCTTCTCAAGGGCAGTTAGGGATGGGTAATAAATGCTGGCCCAGCCAGCGAAGCCCACATCCCATGAATGAATTAAAAAAATGTCTAAATCCGCAGTGTTTTGTTTTTATCTTTGATTTCCAGCATCCGCAGTTTTTTGTTTTTATTTCTATTATTAAAAAAAATGTCTTCCTTGTTTGTGTTCGATGCCCCTTAATCACAAAGCTATCCCTAATGCTTTCTTAACCAACTTAACTTGCCCTGCCATCTTCAAAGATTTTCAAACATATACCTCCCTCAATGTCCCTATTTAGATTAACTGTCTTCCCAAGTTTCTTCCAAAGTCTATCATTTCACTCGAACAGTAAATTGCTTCTGCCTGATCATGTCCTCCTGAAGTCTACTATTATTATGCACATTATCTACCACATTTTGTATTGTTCAAACATTTTGGAATTGTACTTCCATACTCACATTCATTAATGTAACAAGAAAAGCAATGGTCCCTGGGGGGGCCCTGGCTTCTCTTAAACATCCATTCTCTTTTACTCACCATCTCCTTTCTCTGAGCTGATTACGTGCCAAAATTGCCACTCTCCCTTTAATATTGTGCTTTTGTCTTAAGAATATGATTGTTGTGTAATATTTTATCAAAGGTCTTTTGAAAGCTCATTGACAACATCACCTGATCAATCCTCTGTTGCAGCGAGCAGTTATTGGCAGTATTGTTGCAGAAGGTTTTGAGGGCAGGTGTGTGGTCTTTTACCAATGCAAAAGTAAAATGCTGCAAAGGCTGGAAATCTGAAATGGAAAAAAGATGCTGGAAATACTCAGCATACCAGACAGCACCAATGGAGAGAGAAACGACGTTTAAGATTGATGACCTTGAGCACTCTGATAAAAGGCCATCAACTTCAAATGTTAACTTTGTTTTCTCTTTCTTTAAATGCTGTCTGAGTAACTGAGTTGTTTCCAGCATTTTTTTTCTTATATCACCTTTTACTATCCAGCTACTGCTGGATGTTTGAAAAGAACTTCTGATACACATATGGACACTTTGTCAAGGCTTTACCATCATCAACATCTATATTGGGAATTGAGGACTTTACCTAAAGAATAAATACTGTGTTACTTTATTGAACTCCTTTATAGGTGTTGGCAGGAGATTGGGAGCATCTGGTCAGTGGTATCTTGTTGAAGTTTCTGCTCTTGATTTGCAGCAGGAATGGGAAGCCAGGCATAGCAACAACTGCTGCTGCAGACATGAGGAACAGGAGGATGAGATGGGCTCCTGCCTCCTGCAGGTACAGGACATCCCTCCTCCATAGTACCTCCTCCACCAGGAACTCCAGTGCCACATCTCAGAACCGCTTGCCCTCTAACCCATTTGTTAAGACATTCTGCACCTTATTGCTGTGCGACTCAGTCAGCACAGGCCGCACCTTCAGTGGAACTGGGTGTGCAAGGAGCCCATACGTACTACTCATCAAAAATAGTGTCTAGTCAGAACCTGGGTGCTAAACCTGCAGATGTCTGGTTTGACACCACTAGGCAATTTCCAATTATGCAATCAGCAATTAGCACCAAAATTGCGTGCTAAATCCAGACTTTGATATAGCATGTCTTATTAGCACAGCAGCTATCTAATACCTGCTTTCATCTTTCACCAAAATACTCCCCAAAGGCTGATCAACTTCGGTGTGTCAACAACAGCAATGTGTATTTGTAAGGACCATTAACATAATAAGCTGCAGCAAGGCGTTTTACTGAGGAATTACAAAACAAAATATGACACTGAGCACATTAGGAGATATTAGATCAGATGATCGAAAGCTTGATCAATGCGTTTGGTATTAAGAAATGTCTTAAAGGGAGAAAGTGAGGTAGCTAGGTGGAGAGGTTTATGGAGGGAAAGTCCATCCTTGTCACAGTCACACTGAATGTTATTTGTGACTGTGATAAGAGGTTTTATATATATCATCCTCAGAGTGCTGACTTTGTAGAGTGTTTGAATAAAACTTTGAAAAAATGTTAAGTTTTCAAAAATTATTTCTTGGGATGTGGGTATCACTGGCTAGGCCAACATTTATTGCCCATCCTAATTGCCCTTGAGAAGATGGTGGCGCGCCACCTTCCTGAACTGCTGCAGTCCATGTGGAGTGGGTACAGTCACAGTGCTGTTAGGGAGGGAGTTCGGTCCAACAATAAAGAAACTGTTAGATAATTCCAGATCAGGATTGTGTGTGGCTTGGAAGGGAACCTGCAGTTGGTGGTGTTTCCATGCTGCTATCCTTGTCCTTCTTGGTGGTAGAGGTCATGGGTTTGGAAGGTGCTGTTGAAAGAGCCTTGGTAAGTTGCTGCAATGCACCTTATAGATAGTACATAATGCTACCAATGTGCGTCAGTGGTGGAGGGAGTGAATGTTTGTGGATGGGGTGCCAATCAAATGAGCTGCTTTGTCCTGCATGGATGGTGTCAAGCTTCTTGAGTACTGTTGGGGCAGAACTTATCCTGGGAAATGGAGAGTATTCCATCACACTCCTGACTTGGATCTTGTAGATGGTGGACATGATTTGGGGAGTCAGAAGGCCAGTTACTCACTGTAGAATTCCCAGCCCCTGACCTAATCTGTAGCCACAGTATTTATATAGCTGGTCCAGTTGAATTTCTGGTCAATGGTAACTCTCAGGATTTTGAAAGTGCAGATTCAGCGATGGTGATGGCATTGAATGTCAAGGAGAGATAGAATAGATCTCTTGTTGGTCATGATGATTGCCTGGCAATTGTGTGGCGCAATTGTTACTTTTATCAGCCCAAGCCTGAACATTGCATGCACAGACTGCTTCAGTATCTGATGAGTTGCAAATGGTGCTGAACATTGTGCAATCATCAGCAAACATCACCACTTCTGACCTTATGATGGAAGGAGGCCGTTGATGAAACATCTGAAGATGGCTGGGCCTAGGACACTACCCTGAGGCACTCCTGCAGTGATAGAGATGTTATCCCCGATTCCCATTGACTCCAGTTGTGTGAGGGCTCCTTGATGCCACACTCAGTCAAATGTTACCTTGATGTCAAAGGCAGTCACCCACACCTCACCTTGGGAGTTCAGCTCTTTTGTCCATGTTTGAACCAAGGCTGTAATGAGGTCAGGATCAGAGTGGCCCTGGCAGAACCCAAAAGAAGCCTCAGTGAGCAGGTTATTGCTGATTAAGTGCCGCTTGATAGCACTGTTGATGACATCTTCCATCGCTTTGGTAATGATCGAGAGTAGGCTGATGGGGCGGTAATTGGCCGGGTTGGATTTGTCCTGCTTCCTGTTTACAGGACATACCTGGGCAATTTTCCACATAGCTGGGTAGATGCCAGTGTTGTAGCTGTACTGGAACAACTTGGCTAGGGGCGTGGCAAGTTCTGGGGCGCTAGTCTTCAGTTTTATTGCTGATATGTTGTCAGGGCCCATAGCTTTTGCAGTATCCAGTTCCTTCAGCCATTTCCTGATATCACGTGGAGTGAATCGAAGTGGCTGAAGACTGGCATCTTTGATGCTGGGGAGCTCCGGAGGAGGCCAGATGGATCATCCACTCGGCACTTCTGGCTGTAGATTGTTGTAAATGCTTCAGCCTTGTCTTTTTCATTGAGCTGGGCTCCTCCATCATTGAGGATGGGGATTTTTGTGAAGCCTCCTCCTCCAGTGAGTTGTTTAATTGTCTACTACCATTCACGACTGAATGTGGCAGGACTGCAGAGCTTAGATCTGATCCGTTGGTTGTGGAATTGCTTAGCTCTGTCTATCTCATGCTGCTTTTGCTGTTTGGTACACAAGTAGTTCTGCAATTGAACCTAAGGCCTAAATTTTACCCTTGGTGGGCAGGCACGATCAGCGGGCCTACGATCGTTAGGGGATTTGGTCGCCACCTGTGATCGGCCCGTGACTGTGATTTCATGCTGGCTAGCCAATGGCCGGGAAGGGCCAGGCAAGGGTGGGGGCGAGGGCATGTCGGTTGCCAGGTCCAATGGCGACCTGACGGGCATTTTAAAAACAGCACAAGTAGCACCTTGAAGGCTGCTAGGGGAAAACATATCTTCTGATATGCTTTGGAGGCCGAAGCCATGGCCTGAAATGCGGCTGGAGATGCCAGGTTGGGTGGTCACTCTGTACCCCCCAGTTTTTGGATGAGTGCCTCGCGGTCCTTCTGGAGGAGATAGCTGCCAGGAGGGACACCCTCGTTCCCAGAGATGGAAGGAGGAGACTACCGCACCTGACAAAAAGAGTGCGGGAGGAGGTGGCAGCCGAGCTCAGTAGTTATGACATTGTGCGGTCCAGTGCTGCAAAAGGTTCAATGACCTGCTGTGCTCGGCAAGGGTGAGTGCCAAGTTGGCATGGATCAGCGTGGAGAAGTGGCCGTTTCCCCACGGAGCTCAGGGGTGTTAGAGTTTGAGTGTCAGCTGTCAATGATGCCAGAGTTGGCCAAGCGGGTGAGCCCTGGCTGCTTGGACTGAGTGCCTTGCAGCTCTAGGGCCACGACTCGGTCCATCAATGTCAGGTGTTCCTCAGGTGGTGATGGCCAGGCTGCAATGGTGCTGCAGGTAGAGGGCGGGCTCATCCATTCTCTGTCCTTTCAGGAGAAAATGACCCATAACAACACTGAAAGGTCGCGGACAGGCAGAGGCCCCCCCAAACCTTCTAATCCTATCCAGATTTGAGCAGGACGCAATGGATCTGGAGAAGTGTCTCACACCTCGGTCAACCAGCCGCGGAGAGGCTGGGGTGTCAGACGAAGGTAAGCGTGCAGTGCACAGAGGTGAAAGTTTCAGATGGTGCAAACATTCTTATGTAGTCTCATCGGCGATGGGAGCCTCAAAACTGGATTCCCCATTGATCTTTGAAAGACGAGTGCACCATGATGCAGATCTTCATGGTCTCACCAGGGTGCCTGGCATTTACAGTGACAGTGTGATGACTTTAACTAACTACATGTCATTGTTCTCCCTTAGATTCACCAGCATGCACTCGAACACAGGACCCGGGAGTGCCACCACTGATATCAGAGGACCACTGACTTCAATTGCACCTGCGTCACACCTGTTCTCTGAACCCCGCACCAGCGCAGATACCAGCACCTCGGTGGGCATTAGATCTTCAGTTGGAATGTTGGTGCACAGCGGTGAGGGCACTTCACACTCACTTGAGGTGCAGGTAGAGGCAGAGAGTGCCGAGGGCACCGGCAGTTGGAGGATTGCTGGAGACCAGGATGATACTGAGTTGAAGACAGGTGATGAGCTGCTGGAATCGTCCATTAGGCAGCTGGCACTGGATTTCCAGCTGGAGGTGCTGGAGCATCTGGCAGAGATCCATGAGGGTATGTGTGCCATGGTCTCTGTTGTGGAGGAGTTCATGCAGAGCTTTGACCCTCAATGCCAACACACTGCCTCCTCCATTGAAAGAGTGGCAACTCTCATGGAGAGGCAGCACCAGGAACAGAATCAGGGATTCCTGGGGTTCGCTTGGAACTGCAAACCCTCACACAGACACTGACGTCAGGTGGTTAGTGCCTTGTGGGTGATGGTGAGGCACCCAGTATCCCAGCTAGGTACCCATTCATCAATGGCGAGCAAGGAGGCCCAGAGTGACCTCACATTGGCATACGAGCTGCATGTCATCTTTGCAGGCTCCTCTCAGGCTGCTCTGGATGACAACAGCAGCTCCTCTGCCCCTCTGCAAATGACCATGGCATCTGATGAGAATGCGATGACTGGGGAGATGTCAGCCATGGCACTGGCTGCTCCCTCCCAGGCAGGGCCATCACAGGCTCCACTGGCCAGGCCCAGGATGACCGCCAAGGCCACCAAGGCCAACAGGAGAGCAGAGTGAGCAGGCTACCTTCAATGCCAGGGCCAGTGAGGGTGGAGGGGTGGGTGGATGGTGGGGGGGCTGGGGTTAACAAGATGCAGCATTCTTAGTTTAGGGCACCATGAGTACAGTAGGGACTGTTCACATGTGATTTTCTGTTCTGGCATGTTTTATTTATGTTCACTGGTTTGGGAGTGAAGACCGGAGAGATTTATATTAATTTGTTTAGATTTTGAAAATGAGATAAATTTTGTTCTTGTCATAATGGCATGAGTATGCTTCACATTTTTATGTGTTTGGTCTGGTACGCCAGTGTGTAATGCTGGACATGAGTGGCTCTAAACCTTATTACACAGGCACTGAGTGGACTTTGGGTTCAAATGAAAGGGTCATTTCAGATACCTGGGATGGAGGCAGCAGCCCTGGGATGAAGTGGAAGCAGATCTTTGGCAGCCTAGCTGCAGGAACGCTGGATCAAGGCGTCCCTGCCTCCCTGAAGGATACAGAGGTCTGCCTCCGTGCCCTCAGCATTCTCCTCACCGTGCTCCTCTTCTGACTCACCATTGGGTTCATCCTCTGTGGCCTGTGGAGCTGCCTCAAAATCCTCTTCCTCCAGTGGGACCCCCTTGCCAGTACCAGATTGTGAGAGCGCAGCATGTAACTACTATCAGTGACACCCACTCTGGAGGGTATTGTAGTTCTCCCCCTGAACGGTCCAGGCAACGGAAGCCCTTTTTCGAAGACCTATGGTCCTCTCTATTACCGTCTTTGTGGAGCATGACTCCTATTATAGCGCTGCTCTGCCTCTGTCTTGGGTGGTGGAGAGGTGTCATAAGCCACCTTTTCAATGGGTAGCCCTTATCACCCAGCAGCCATCCATCCAGTCGGACTGGAGCACTGAACAGCCTTGGCACCGGGCGTGTCTCAGGATATAAGCATCATGGGACTTGCCTGGGTACCTTGCACAGACTTGCAGAATCTGCATCCTGTGATCACACACTATCTGGACATTCATCAAGTGGAAGCCCTTCCTGTTGGCGAAGGCACCCGGCTGACCCACTGGTGCCTTGATGGCCACATGTGTACAGTCGATTGTACCCTGGATGCAGGGGAACCCAGCAATCACTGCAAACCCTCTGGCTCACTCAGCCTGGCTGGCCTCATTCATACAGTAATGATTAAAGGCCAGGACCCGCCTGAACAGAGTGTTTGTCACCAGCTTGACACAACTGTGGACAGCAGATTGCGAGACTCCACACAGATCCCCCACTGAGCTCTGGAAAGAGCCAGAGGCATAGAAGTTGAGGGCCACTGTGGCCTTCAGAACCATTGGCATGGTGTGTCCACCCATACAGTTGGAGGTGACCTGAGGCCCAATTATCAGACAAATGGAGGTCATAGTCTCCCTGAAGAGGCAGAGCCTCTTTTGTCATTGCACCTTGGACATATTGAGGTAGCTGTATTGCTGCCTGCAAACCCTGGCAGCAGGATAGTGGCATCTTCTTCAGCCCCTAACACCTTGGACTTGCTGCTGGCCCTGCACCTCTTGTGCCTGCACCTCTTGTCCCACAGGTCACTCCCCCGGAAGCTGCATTGGGACACCTGGCCTCCTCCCTCTGCCCCTCTCTTCCTCCTCAGAGGAGATGCCTCCAGCGGAGACCACAATCCCCATTACCAGGGTAACAGAAGGCTGTTGGATACCTGGAAGGGTCCACACAGTCTGAATCCTCCAGAGACCTCTGAAACTCCAATGAGTCCTGAAATGAAGCCTGGAAATGCTAAGACTGAAGCTCAGAATGGAGATGAAGCTGTCAAGTTCAAATAAGCAACCAGCAGCAAACTAACTCCTAAACTCCTCACCACTCACACTGGCAATGCTGCGGACCCTTTTAATCCCACACTTGGATGAGATTTTGCAAAATGTGGGCTGCCCACCTGCCTGTTTTGCCCATGCGATGAGTGTGAAATCGCATGGGCAACATAAAATCAGGTTCAATGGGTTTTGAGTGGCCTTTTAATTGATGGTGGGCGTGACTCTGACATCCATGTGCGCCCACTGACCTGAAGATTGTGCGTGTGCAGGATGACATCAGAACGCTCACCCGAGGTCTTCTCACACTATTTTACGCCCAATTGGGACAGGCGCACGCCCGCCTATGAGGTGTAAAATTCTGTCTTTGTGAATGGTTGGACTCTATTGGCGGAATTTTCCATTCCAGAGGCTAAGGCATGAATTTTTCCCTCGAAGGGCATGTGTGATCAGCAGGCCCAGGAGCGGTCGGGAAACGAGCACTTGACTGCGATCGGCCCCTGACCGCAATTTCACGCCGGCTGGCCAATTAACGGCTAGCCAGCGTGAAACACGCACTAAGAAGCTCAGCACTGCCGCGGTGGGGGCGGGAGGAGGGTGGGTGATGACACCACTATGGGTGCTGGTGAGCAGTTCCAGCAGACAGCTGCTTCAGGGAGCTGCAGTCAGACCTGCAAATAATAAAAGCAAGCACAAAAAAGGTGCAAAAAATGCCCACACAGCACCATCAAGCGCCTGAAAGCATATCTCTTAAAAATGCGGCCCCAGATATTTCTTTTCATTTTATTTCCTGATGGAGATTTCATCCCGCCCCCTTAGATGAGGTTTCATCAAAAATGTAAAGGCCGATTCACCCGTCCGCCAACTGTAAGGTTGGATGGGCCACAAAACAATGCTGACAATTGCGTCGTTAATGGGCTTAATTGCCCTCTTAATTGTTGGTGGGCGTGCTTCTGACTGCTGCACTTGCCGAACGTCATCATGATTGATTTTACGCCAATTCGGGTTGGGCTCCCCTAAGTGCGATGGCAGATGGGATAAGTGGCGAGTTTCCCACTGATCGGCAGGTCAAGTTTTCAATGCCTGATCTTCCTCTTGACGCCTCATTAATTATACATGGGCGAGCTGCTCTCTGAATCGTGTGGCAGGGTGGGCACTGACTCATCCGCCCACTATCGCCTCACGGGGTCGAAGTTCCTGGCACATTTAAACGCCCACTGCGCACACACATTACTCTCTGCGGCCCAACTGCGCGGTCAGATGTTACAGAGATGGCCCCAAGGAACAAGAAGAGTGAACCAAGTTTTAGCCACGGCTTCCTGGAACTCGAATGAGAGGTGTCCGCCAGCACTGGGAGGTTGTTTTCCCCTGGGATGGGTCCAGCAAGTCCACCAACTCAGCTCACTGACCTGGGAGGTGGTCATGAAGGAGGTCAGCTGCGCGGGCAACTGCCAGAGAAATGGCATCCAGTGCAGGAAGAGGATGAATGATCTCATTCGCTCTGCCAGGGTAAATCATCATTCAGCTCAGTCCAAACTCACACTCTTATCATGGCATTATGCTCTCCAAGCGTCACACAGCTCAGGGACCTCACACAATATTAGCGGGGGAGGTATCAGCATTGAAAGCCTATTCACCAGCATCTCACCTATCACCCTGAACAAACAGCAGCTTCAGCCCTTACTGGGGCGGGCTCAGCACACACAGCAGGCACGCACACTTCCAAATCTCTGCTCCATCCCTTCTCATCACATCCCATCCATTTCTCTTCATGCCAGACAAGCTTGCCCACAATCAGAGGGAGACATCCCAGAGCCAACATCCCAGGAGCTCTCCAAACTCGAGGATGTTGCCGAGTTAGCAGGGAAGGGCAGAGATCACTCCTGTGGCGATGGTGAGGTTGGTGTCTCCCAGCAAGCCAGTACGGGTGAACCCTCCATGAGCTGATCACATCCTGACATTCACAGTGAGTGACATGCAGTGTCGTATTCAGCCCATTCATTAACTAAATCTATCTTCTCTCTCTTACAGGCAGCAGCTGGTCCAGACAGAGCTGCATAGGCAACAGAAACCCCAGCCCCCAGGCCACCTCAGAGAAGGATGATGAGGATCCATTTGAAGAAGACCCATCTCTGCATTCACCTGCATCCTCCACCAGCGCAGAGACACACACTCCGGTGGATCACACATCTAGATTAGGCTCAGGGTCACATTCTGGGGAACACTTCACTAACATGTATCCACAGCAGCGGAGGCAGTGACAGCCCATGTCTCTGGCATTCAGAGGACTGTTGGAGAACAGGCACCCACTGAGTCAGATGATGAGCCTCTGGAAGCGGCCGTCACACACACGCTGGAGATGCAAAGACAAGCGGCGGAACATCAGGCAGAGTTGCAAGAGGCAGTCAGACTAGAGCAAGGGGTGGAGGAGTCTGTCCGCATTCTGTCTTATATCTTGGCTCCAGGTCTCCATGGGAAGGGTGACTATCGCCTTTGAGATCTTGGTCCAGCAGATTCAGCGGGATTTGTGGTCGGACTTGCACTCCATCACTCTAGGCATTGGTGGGACCCATCAGTGGCTTGGCAAGACCGGGCGCGGGGCACTTCGACCTCACTCCCAGCACCCCTTCTGCTCAAGGGGTCAGTCAGGAGCCCTCAGGCACCCACAGGGAGGAGAACCATCAGTTGGAGACCCCTGGGCCATCCAACCAGGTGATTTCAAGAGTGTCCGGCTGATCCCAATCCCGTCTGTCTGTGACCCCATCACCTCCAGCTCCACAGGCCGAGGAGGGTGCTCCTGCCTCACAGCAGGACACCCAAAGCAGGCTGAGGCCCTCCAGAGGACCCTCAGCAAGGTCATCACAGGAAACAGGGTGTATCAGTCAGCAGGTTGCCTCCACCTCTGCTGTAGGTGTCAGGGATACACCTAGATGTAGTGATAGGGTTAGAAAAATTAAGAAATGTTGATCTCACTACAGGGGCACAGGTGTTCATTCACTGCATATATAATGCATCTTTGTAAATTATTTTCCTGCTCATGACAATGGTCTCATCATTTGAAAGTGTTATGCAAGTGCCTTGACGTTGTGCCCTCTTATTGTGAGGGTGAGCCAAGCTCCCACTCTGCGAATGGCTGCCTTTGTGTGCCACATTCACATGATGTTTAGCGGCCGCATCTTAGTTACTCGCCCTTTGTGTATTGTTAGGGAGGTATGTCTAGCTCTTTCCTGAAACTGTCTGCACTTTGAGTGTGGAACTTTCATTCCTCACAAGATGCCTGGAGGCTTTTTCATTCTTTCATGGGATGTGGGTGTTACTGGCAAGGCCAGCATTTGTTGCCCATTGCAAATTGCTCTTGAACTGAGTGGCTTGCTCAGCCATTTCAGAGGGCAGTTAAGAGTCAACCACGTTGCTGTGGGTCTGGAGCCACATGTAGGCCAGACCAGGTAAGCACAGCAGATTTTCTTCCCTAAAGGACATCAGTGAACCAGATGGGTTTTTGCTCTGGTGGAATTTGAACCCATGTCCTCAGAGCACTAGCACTGAACTACTAGTCCAGTGACACAACCACTACACCACATCTCCCCAAAAAGTTACAGGTCCTCATGTGTCTTGGAGGGTTTCCGGTAATGGTGTCTCATTGACAAGGAGCTGCCATCATTGTTTGTGCAAAAGCACAAGACTTGCAGCCATGATGGTATCTCCAATAATGTGCTCATCTCCGTGGCTGCAAGAAGTGCCTCATTCACGTGGCTATGACTGCATCTAGTCCAGCAGATGCAGGCTTTGCGCTGGAGAGCTGCCTTCCATTTCCCAGAGTGGCAACGAGCAGATTTGGCTGCTGACTTTTCCAAAGAGTAGTGTCTGGTGATACATGAGGTCAAAGGCCACATGTAGACCTTGCTCTTGACATCTCTGCTTGTAAAGGCCTTTCCAAGCACTGGCTTGGCACTAAGGGACAGGAGATATGCGCTCAGTTCCCCTTGCCTGGACCTTAATCCCACTGGAACCTGTGGCTATCAGTCTGCCATGGGCACATCTCCCACACCGTGCTACTTCAAGGCCATCCTTACATGGAAGGTGACCCTCATCACCCTCCTCAGTTTCCTGTTCTACCATGTCTTCATCGACGAGGAGTTCTCAGCCTCCTCCATATCTTCCTCTGTCAAGTGAGCTCTCCTTTCAAGTGCCAGATTGTGCAGGGCACAACAGACCATGATGATGTGGGACACATTCTGTGGAGAGCACTGCAGAGCCCCGCCTGAGCAGTCCAAACATCAGAAGCACATCTTCAGGATGTCAATGGCCTACTTGATGATGGATCTTGTCACACAGTGCGCTGCGTTGAATCCCTCCTCTAAGGCACTTTGAGGACAACACACAGGAGTCAGGAGCCATCTTTTTAACAGGTACCCCTTATCACCTAGCAGCCAGACCTGTAAGCACTGTGTTATGATCCCTAGCTGAGATTGCCCCTAGACAAGCCTGACCCCAGGGTGGAACCCAGCCTGATAGATACTAATTTTTATTTATTTGTTTAATTACATGGAGAGTAGCTACTGAACAGAGTCACAGGAATCAGCTGATGAACTTTCAACAAAAGAATAAAACATTTATTAAAGAAGATGAACTATATTACAATACTCTTTCACCCACAACCATACCTTTACAATTATATACAGGTTTGTAAGGATAACACAAGTTACCAAAGCTATCTTATACTCTAATAACCACAGTAAGTACACAGTAAACCAATAGGCGACCTGTAGTCAGACACGCCACACTCTGAAACCAAGTGACAGATGCCATCTCAGCCAGACGTTATGGATCTTTCCTCAACTCCTCCCAGATGCTTGTCACACTGTGAGCCAACCAGTCTCACTGCACTCCGTCTTTCACACAAGGGTTTCCAATCTCCACTCACCAAGAACTTGCTTTGGAATCTTCTCCCAAACCGATGCTTTCACTCAGATGCCTTCTGCAGGGGTTCACCTCCAGGGTTTTGAACTATCCTTCTGATGTTCCTCTTCCCTGGGTCACCACATGCATTCAAGCTGTCTTCCACACATTCTTTCTCACCGACTCAGCCATCAACAGTACCATTGTTTCAAATGCCCATAGCAAAAAGTTACAGACCTTCAGGTGTCTCCTTGGACCTTCTTGCCTCTTGCAAGCTGTTCTCACTTTAATTCTGCTTTCTGCAGCTTTTTCCTCTTTAAATCTGAAGCTTGAAGCCTTTCTCTCCACCCCTCACTTTTAACTTCATCTAACATGACCTTTCCAGGTTCCTGTCCTTCCTTTGGCTAGAAGGTCTGCTTGGGACTTTCCCTTGTTCCACTCCCCTGGATTTTTAGGTTTTTTCTTTAGCTTGCGACTGGCTATCTGTCCCTTCCAGATTGCTTCCCTGGTAGCTATCTTCAACATGCCAATTGAACAATGCTCTTTACAGGGTTTCTGTACCCATCTTGCAGATATTCAACAGCATTAATGATTGGCTGCATCCTCCTTTCTCATATTCCTTTCCCTAAACATTCACATCGATCATCTTCAATGTGACCCCAATGACCCTTGCAGTCTTGTTTTAAAATATACCATGTCAGTGCTCCCAAATCAACATTCTCAATAGAGTATTCATGAGTTTGATCAGGTGAAACTTCATCTCCAAGTTGGGAACCTAAGAAGTATGAAGGTGCCCCCTGCAAGGGCCCCGAGTCCATCCATGGGCTCCTCCCACATTGCCTCAGGCCCCTCCCATAGAGAATTTTTTCCAGTTTCGATTTTCAACGGTGTCAGTTCCTCGGGATCTCAAAATGGTGGTGCTACATTTCTACTTTGAGACCAGCGTCCACCCTCCCCATTACTATTCGTGGCTCCTGGATCATTGGAATCCCACGATGTGCAGGTAGATCTCCCTCCAGTGATTCTCCAGCCTCCACCAGTAACCCTGGATCCCATTGTCATTTTGGTGAACATTCCTGCCCCTCCCCCCACCAAGCCCATTACTGTTGATGTCTCCATGCCGCATGTCAACTTCATCCCTCCCCAGCTTGAGACTGTGCTTGGTGATATACAGAGGCAACACCCCCTCTCCCAAAAGAGCTTTGAGCAGCCCGCCTTAGCCCCATTTACAGGCTGCAGCCACCTTCACTGACCATGACCATTCCATCTGCAGCCCACTACCGAGCCAGACACCCTCATCACCACCGAATGTGAGACTATGATCACGCCTTGCACACCAAGGTGTGCCTGATCCCCTTTGTGGACACTGCCCACCACAATGTGTGTGCCATGCATAGCTCTGTAGCATGGCTTGCGAAGCCCCAGGACTGCTTTTAATCTCACACCATAATCAAGTGATCCATGAGCCCCAGGACTGCCTTAATCCCTCACCCCCACTGTGAGGTCCACCCAGCCCCAGGTGCCTTTAATCTGTCACCCCAATCTTTTGGCCTCAGTTCCTGGACTATGACTGTCTGTCACTATGCTCCACAGTTCCTTAAGGACTGACCACAGCGTCTCCCTCCCCTACTTCCATAAGTCTCTGTGCAACCCATCCCCCTTGTGCCACACTAACCAACCCCTCACCACTTTCCTACTCTAGACTCTGTGTTTATCCCCTCCCATTCCTGCTAATCAAATCCGACTCACACCCTTCAGCGTCTGTGTTCTAGTCTTCCATGTCAGGCTCCAGCTTTCCCACCCCAATGATACCTCTGCCAGCCAACATTCCTCAAACCCACCCCCCCCCAATCCAACCAAGACCGCCCTCCCCTCCACTCTTCACCCTCATGTCTCTGTCATTTCCCCACCCCCACCCCCCGCTCCAGTCATCATGCTGGTCTCTGTTCTCGAGTGCAGTCCTCCCTGAGACCCAAGGCACACCAAGAGTGCTCTACTCCAGGAGAAGCACAACAACCTCCGTGAGGGGCCCCACCGGACATCCGAGGCACCCACTGTGAGGAGCCCTACTGCACACCCAAGACGCCCACCGTGAGGAGTCCAACCAGAAACCCCCACCAGTCTGGCCTGACACTGCAGCTTTGGCATCGCTGATGACCCGGAGCAACACTGTTGCAGGTAGGTTTTGAACGGTACACTGACCTTGAAGTGACAAGCAAAGTGAAAGCGGGCAGCTGCTTGCCACTTATATCCAGTCTTGATTCAGACCAGTCTAACTTCCTGCTGACGCGACATGTCATTGGGAGGAGGGGACGTGATTCCGGTAACTTGCATTTTTAATGAGCATTTATGACATGCTAATGCATGCAGATGGAGTTCTTGATATGGATCAGCGGGAAACCTGACCTGCCATCAGTCCACCACGAAAGTGGTGAGGGGAAAATTCTGATTTGTTTTCCCGCTGGCCGAAATCTGACTTTTGGCACCTCTCTGCATTTTCCGCTCCCACCCGATAAGATAATTTAAGGAAGACAGGTTTGACAGGTCAGAGAAATGGCATTTGGGTTTGTTGGAGGTACATTATTCTAGGTATAGAGGCAGGGCCAAAATAATCAAGCTCCAACTTGACGAAATAGAGGCTATTGGTAAAATGCCCACACGTGACAAAAAAATGAACTTTTCTGGGGCTGGTCTGATGTTAACCATTTATCCCAGAGTTCTGCTCTTGGGCAGCCCTTCTGGACAGGCTGAGTGAAATCTTGGGAACTGAATATGCCCCCAGAAACAGCTGCATAGGCAAGAACATTTAGGGACCTCGGAAATACCTTATGCTCAGACACAGGACTGATGGTTCCAGGTTTCTCCTGGGGGATCATCTTCCACACTGATGCATCAAACATTGGGACGGGGGTGGTGCCATCCTACATTATCAAAACGGCTGAGCTTCCTGGCACATAATAAAGTCATTGCCTCCAGCCAAAGGAATGCTTAGCAAGCAAATGGGCAGTGGTGACATTAAAGTATTACCTCTTGGAGAACCTTCTGGCTGGTATGGATCAAATTCGCTTAAATGAAGGCAAATAATGGAAGGAATGTCCAGGTTACATGTTGGCCTTTTCCCTTTGAACCACATACCTTAACAGTTGATCAGATAGCCAGGTCAGCTCCCTCCCCCACCCCTTCCTGAATATCATGCCTTAGAACAGAAATTACTCCAGCCCCTGGTGTTTTTATTACATTTTCCATTCATTCCCTATCCCCCTGCTGCTCGCAGTGAGCATGATAAGTAAGCTATAGTACACTGAGAGCTCTGCACCAACAGATGATAAATCTTAAAGCTATTCTGCTTTTTATACAATTACTTAAAGAAATCACTGACCTCAATTGCCTTTAATCAGCATCACTCCCAGCCTTGAAGAATGAAAAGCAGGGAAATGGTTCCTGGACTATGACTGTCTGTCACTATGCTCCACAGTTCCTTCAGGACTGACCATACCGTCTCCCTCCCCTACCTCCATAAGTCTCTGTGCAACCCATCCCCCTTGTGCCACACTAACCACCCCCTCACCACTTTCCTACTCTAGACTCTGTGTTTATCCCCTCCCATTCCTGCTAATCAAATCCGACTCACCCCCTTCAGCGTCTGTGTTCTAGTCTTCCATGTCAGGCTCCAGCTTTACCACCCCAATGATACCCCTGCCGGCCAACATTCCTCAAACCCACCCCACTAATCCAACCAAGACCACCGTCCCCTCCACTCTTCACCCTCATGTCTCTGTCATTTCCCCCACCCCCAGTCACCATGCTGGTCTCTGTTCTCGAGTGCAGTCCTCCCTGAGACCCAAGGCACACCATGAGTGCTCTACTCCAGGAGAAGCATAACAACCTCCGTGAAGGGCCCCACCGGACATCCGAGGCACCCACTGTTTGGAGTTTGGAAAGAACTGAAGGATAAACAGTAGGCTGGAGATTAACATTCATTGTTGCAAGTGAAAACACCATTTGGATGAATGGCCTCCCTTGCCTTAAGCTCAAATCTACATGTCTAATTGACCATGAGAACCTGAGCTTGCATCAACTTGCTGCAAGTGCCTCAAAGAAAGACACACATTTATATTGGCTTCATTTTTATCTATGAAGGGTATCAGGTTAACTTGCCTTTTGAAATGTCAAGATTCTGTTGACTAAGTGGAAAAATAATAGGATAGTGTATGGACCTTGACTTAGTGTCCAGCCACCTTCTAATCACCTTTTCCCCATCCCATTATTTTACAGGAGCACATCTATTCCCTTTCCATTGGAATTCTTTCCTTTTAATTAATTCTTTTAGGGATCTGGGTGTTGCTGGATCCCTAATGCCCCTAAGAAAGTGGTGGTGAGCCACCTTCTTGAACCACTGCAGTCCATGTGGTGTAGGTACACCCACAGTGCTGTTGGGAAGGGAGTTCCAGGATTTTGACCCAGCGACAGTGAAGAAACGGTAATATATTTCCAAGTCAGGATGGTGAGTGACTTGGAGGGGAAGTTGCAGCCTGGGGTGTATTCATGCATCTGCTGCCCTTGTCCTTCTAGGTATTGAAGTTGTGGGTTTAGTAGGTGCTGTCGAAGGAGCCTTGGTGAGTTGCTGCAGTTCACCTTGTAGATGGTACACACCACTGCTACTGTGCATCAGTGGTTGGGGGGAGTAAATGTTTAAGGTAATGGAGGGGGCACCAATCAAGCAGGCTGCTTTGTCCTGGATGGTGTCAAACTTCTTGAGTGTTTTGGAGCTGCACTCATCCAGGCAAGTGGGGAATATTCCATCACACTCCTGGCTTGTGCCTTGTAGATGGTGGGCAGGCTTTAGGGAGTTGCTTGCTGCAGAATTCCCAGCCTCTGACCTGCTCTTATAACCACAATATTTACATGGCTCGTCTAGTTCTGTTTCTGGTCAATGGTAACCTCAAGTATGTTGATAGTGGGGAATTCAATGATGGTAATGCCATTGAATGTGAAGGGAAGATGATTAGATTCTTTCTTGTTGGAGATGGTCATTGCCAGGCACTTGTGAGGCATGAATGTTACTTGCTACTTGTCAGCCCAAACCTGGATATTGTCCCGGTTTTGCTGCATTTGTGCATGGACTGCTTTACTATCTGAGAAGTTGTGAATGGTGCTGAACATTGTGCAATCATCAGCGAACATCCCCACTTCTGGCCTTATGATGGAAGGAAGGTCATTGATGAAGCAACTGAAGATGGTTGGGCCTAGGACACTACCCTGAGCAACTCCTGCAATGATGTCCCATACCTGAGATGATTGACCTCCAACAACTGGAACCATCTTCCTTCGTGCTAGGAATGACTCCAACCAATGGAGAGTTTTCCCTGATTCCCATCGACTTGTTTTGCTCGAGCTCCTTGATGCCACACTCAGTCAAATGCTGCCTTGATGTCAAAGGCAGTCATTCTCACCTCACGAGTTCAGCTCATTTGTCAATATTTGGAGCAAGGCTGTAATGAGGTCGGGAGCTGAGTGGCCCTGGCAGAACCCAAACTGAGCATCAGTGAGCAGGTTATTGCCGAGTAAGTGCTGCTTGATAGCACTGTTGACGACATTTTCCATCATTTTGCTGATGATCAAAATTAGATTGATGGGACAGTAATTGACCGGGTTGGATTTGTCCTGCTTTTTGTGTATGGGACATACCTGGCAAATTTTCCACATTGCTGGATGGATGCCAGTGTTGTAACTATATTGGAACAGCTTGGCTTGGGCATGGCTACTTCTGGAGGACATGTCTTCAGTATTATTGCCAGAATGTTGTCAGGGCCCATAGACTTTGCAGTATCTGGTGCCTTCAGCCATTTCTTGATATCATGTGGGTTGAATCAAATTGGCTGAAAACTAGCATCTGTGACCCTAGGAACCTCTGAAGGAGGCTGAGATACTGCTGGCCCCTCTGTATACAAAGACTGCCATGAGCTGTGATGGTCTCCCAGTGGAGTTGGTAGGGAGGGCCCTCCTGTTGAGGCACTCTTTGGCCCATGAAGAGAGCCCCTGGCGGCAGAAGTGAGAGCACTCCTGTCTCCATTATTACTTAGAATTTAGACATGGATCATTAAGCCCTACTGTTCTTTGCTCATGTTTATATTCTACCCAAGTCACCAATCACCCTGCTCAGCTGGAAAATAGTGATCATAATATCATTGAATTCCATGTTAAGTTTGAAAGTGACGTTCTCCAATTGCAAATAAGAATCTTAAACTTAAACAAAGCCAATTAACACAGGTATGAAGGGACAACTGGCTAAGGTTAATTGGGTAAATAGATAAAAAGGAACAGAGGGAAACATTTAAATAAACCGTTCAAATTGTTCAATATAAATATTCCATTGAAAAAAAACTCAGCAAAAAAGACCCATCCATGGCTCACTCAGGAAGTTAAGGATAGTATTTGATTAAAAGAAGAGGCTTATACTGTTGCAAAAAAAAAAACAGTAGCAAATCTGAGGATTGGGAATGTTTTAGAAATCTGCAATGGGCCACCAAAATATTAATAAAGAGGAAAAAATATAGAATATGTGTGTAAACTAGCCAGAAATATAGAAGCTCTTACCATCTGTTTCTGTAAGTATATAAGGAAGAGAGTAGCTAAAGTCAATGTTGGCCCTTTAGATGCAGAGACAGGAGAAATTATCATCGGGAATGAAGACATGACAGAGCCATTGAACAAATATTCTTGCTTGTCTTCACAGCAGAACACATAAGTTTCATACCTGAAATAACCTGGGAGCTGAAAAGAGTGGAGAAATTAAGATCAGCAGAGAAAAAGTATTAGAGAAACCTAAGAGAAGTTACATGAAAGGATTTCTCGACCCCAGAGGGCTGTGGATTCTGCAGTGTTGAACACACTTAAGACTGGGTTAGACAGATTTTGGTCAATCAGGGAATTAAGGG
Organism: Carcharodon carcharias; assembly: GCF_017639515.1. Taxonomy (NCBI): domain Eukaryota; kingdom Metazoa; phylum Chordata; class Chondrichthyes; order Lamniformes; family Lamnidae; genus Carcharodon; species Carcharodon carcharias. The sequence continues at coordinate 52,784,789 of NC_054483.1, read as the reverse complement.
ATATGGGGAGCGGGCAAGAAAATGGAGTTGAAACCTAAGATCAGCCATGATCATATTGAATGATGGTGCAGACTCAACAGGCCATGTGGTCTACTCGTGCTCCTATTTCTTGTGTTCTTGTTTTATTCTTACAGGTATTCTGTAAAAAAAAAGATTTAACACACAAAAAATGCACCAGCATTTCATTTTTCTTGAATATTAGCTTTCATACATCACCTTTCAGGAAGTCCCAAAGTGCTATACAGACAAATAATATTTTGTTAAGTAGTCACTGTTGCAGCGTAGGCATCACAGCAAGCTCATACAAACAGCAATGTGATAATACCAGACAATCTGTTTTAATGATGTTAGGTGAGGGATAAACATCATACAGGAACACTATGGAGAACTCCATGGTTTAAATACTGCTATGGGATCTTTACATCCATCTGAGAGGGTCGATGGTTTAATATTTCAATCAAGAGACAGTGCAGCAATCCATCAGTGTTAAATTGAAGTGTTCGCTTGGATTTTGTTCCCAAGTGCCTGGGGCTGGATCTTAACAGCCTTCTGGGAAGGGCTGGGAGGTAGGGGGGGCCTGTAAAATGGTGATGGAAGATGGGGGGATGGGGGGAGCGTTTGTCAGAGTGTCTGTCATTTTCCTGCTGCCACACCATTTTGCCAGCGGCAATTAAGGTGGTGGTTGGCTCTCCTGCCTTGAGGCCAATTGAGCCACTTAAATAGTCAATTAAGAGCCTCTTCTCACTGCAGTTGGCCCCTCTGTATACAAAGACTGCCATGAGCTGTGGCGGTCTCCCAGTGGACTTGGTAGGGAGGGCTCTCCTGTTCAGGCACTCTTGGCCCATGAAGAGAGCCCCTGGTGGCAATGGCTACCCAAGTGTCAAGGAAACCGCCTGCCCTCAGTAACCATCTGTTCCCCTCACCTGCCTTACTGGTCCAGTGCCCCCAGACCACATTTACCTGGTTGGGTGTGTGGTGTCTGTCAGGTGCAGTCTCAGCAGCAGTCACCAGTCCTGGTGGTGGTGAGCTGCCAGCTTTCCGATTGGCCAGTAGCTCCCAGAGGCAGGAAGTTGTCCTTAATAAGGACAGCGACCCAGCACAACAAATCAGTTGCCTAAGGCCTTTAAATATGGCCATAGGTTCTGTACTTGGCCAAGGTGGGGTTACCCCCACCCCACCCCACCACCACCCCCAGCTTTTGGGCCTGCTGCTGGGACCTTTGCTACAAGAATAAAATTCCTGCCCTAGAGTAGGACTCAAACCTACAACCTTCTGATTCGAACAAGTGTGTTACCCACTGTGTCATGGCTGACTCCGAAATCCACACTTTCAAATTCCAGCTACAGGCCCAAACACTCTGCCAGAGCAAATTCTTCCCTAAACTGTCTTTTCATCAATATTTCAATTGGGTTTTGCTGTTATCTACATTGACTAAGAACTACTTTTGCAAAAGACATAACCTGTCATAAATCGAGATCTTTCAATGCAGCTAACCGACAATGTTGAAAACTACCCCAGTGATTTTAAGTCAACCACACCTTAATTTGAAAGTACCTCAGACAGACCTCAGTATTGTGAAACATTTATTTACATGCAAGTGTTCAAGGGAATTGTATGTGGAGTTGCCATGCCCACCTACATAATTAAAAGCTTTGTAATTAGTCTGTGCCTGTAGGGTGTTGTGAGTGTCCAGTGTGCACAGTGCGTGCAAATCACTGATTTGCTCAGATTTAACACTCACTCTATAGAGAGAAAAAAAATCAAACAAGCACAGTGCATTTAGCAGTTTTTAAGTTACAGAATTTCTCAGCTTCAGCATCACTGGCCATTGAAATAAGTGGGTTTGTCATCCTCTACACAATGGAGTGTGCTTTAACTTGCCCAACATCAAGGTAAACAATGGTGAGAATTATTGCAGTGGAGAACCCTTACTCTGTAGCCTAGCAACTGGAAGGTATCAGACACTGCCTTGTGCTTCATTTGTCCTTGAAAGGCAAAAAACTGAGTAAAACTCAGGGCTCTAAAGCAGCAGAGTTTATGTAAATAAAACAGGTCGATGAGCAGTGTAAATGAAGAATCATTTGCTTCTATTCTAGGTGCATAAAATAAGAGTTCTCTTTTTACATGACGAAACATGCTACAGTTTCAAACTGACACTACTGCACCGACCAGCACAAAGTCAAAGCCTTTTCGGCTGGCTAGAAATCTAATTGGAATGAAGGTGTATTGAAACACTAGCTTACATTTCCCTTATGTTAAACATATATCCAGTCTTTGATAACGCACATCATGTAATATGAAACCTGTGGGGTGATTTTACCCATTTAGTACATTAAATTAGCTATTATTGTCTCTAAAAACTCAGATCATATGAAAGTGGCTTGAAACCCTGTTGCATCTTCAAGCTCATGGCTCTTTTGAGAATTGCCTTGCGTGACTGTGGATGTTTAACCCCTCACATGCTATTTCTAACAGTGATTACAGGTTACAAATTCAACAACCGGTATAAACATATTTTAATCATAATCTTTCGCTGATCCACACAAAATTTTCATTTACCACAAAATGAACCAGTTCCATCTCTCAAAATTGCTCTTGAAAAACCTCCCTGCAGCTTTATTGCTTCTACCTTTATTGTATTCCAATAAATACAATTTGTGATGCAGCAAAAGCATAAAATCAATGACTTTGAAATGCAGTTCAACCCACCAGCATCTTCTCAGGATTAACCATGGACTGGCTGCAATGACAACAAAGACAGCATCCCTCATATTCCAAAACCAAATACAATAATTCGCAGCAACATTAACAGGAAAGACCCCTCACGTTTAAGAGAAATCTTACAACAGAGAATAGTCCAAAGTCTCAGTATAGGGTTTAAATACATAATCAAGGCTAAGTTCAGTATTGAGGAGGTGGCCCCTCAGAGGAGGGTCTTGTGGCGTAGTGGGTAGCGTCCATATCTCTAAGTCAGAAGCTCTGGATTTGAGTCCCATTCCAGGACTTAATGTCTATGGAAGGTGCGTTGATAATGCAGCCAAACAGCTTGTCAAACTGCAAACCCTTCCAATGGCAGGTGGTAAGAGCAGGAGACACGCCTGGTGAGCCAAGCTTTGATGCAGTGGCACCCCTCAAGATATAACCTTTGGCTTCCAGACTAGTGATCTGTTCCAGGAAAAACAAGCAACAGAGAACAGGTGTAAGCATATGCTTTGTCTGCCTCGACTCTAGATGCGGGAAGTCTTCTAAGTCTTTGCTTGTCAAAGGTGCTATCCGTATACTGAGCTGTTGAGCCAAGGCTCCTCTGCTTCTTCCAAGGGGTTAGACCACACTGCAGGAGCAGGAATTCATCTTGTTCGCTGATGTGCAAAAATTTAGGCATTGCTTGTTCATTTTGGGCTGGATCTCTTTTATTTATGAATAGCTCTTTGTATCTGAGAAAGAATAACACAAACAAAAGAAGGGAAATCCTGCACCATAGGGAAAGAGAAGATAAATAATGGAGGAATATAATGCAGAACTAAAACCAGTCAGACTTATACTCGGAAACCAAGGTGCCTACATCTCTGTGACACAGGCTAATATACCTCGCTCAATCTACATCCTCATTGAATAAGCAGATCAATCAGTGGTATCTCTATAATTGTTGTTCGTGGGATACTTCTATGTACAAAATGGCTGCATTTGCCATCACTTGTAACACAAATACCACTGCATTTCGCAGATTTGTTACAGCATATGATGCCATTCAGCCCGTTACATCTGTGTCAGCTTTCCATGGGAGTAATTTACGCAGTTCCACTCCCCCACCTTCTCCTCATAGTCCTGCTCATCCTTCCTTTTCAAATAACAATCCAATTCTCTCTTGAATGTTTCGATTGAATCTGCATCCACCGCACACTGGCAGCGCATTCCACACCCTAGCCACTTGCTGTGTGAAAAAATCTTTCACGTTGACATTGCTTCTTTTGCTAATTTCCTTAAACCTGTGTGTTTTGTTCTTGATCCCTGCACCAATGGGAGCACCGATTTCAAAGGAATTCATTCATTGCATTAGTGAAGCTTTACACATGTTGAGTCTTTCTTTTGATATATGAGGTTCGAGCAGATCAGATTACGTTCACCTAGGTTTTGAACAGTGAGGCCATACTTTAAAAGGTAGCAAGATAAGGCAGTCACATTGAAAATTGACCAAAATAGACTGACTATTCCATTAAGCCTGTCCCACAACATGTTGGCTGAAGCATCCAAATAAACAGTTCTTCTGCTTGCAGCCATACCATCTCCTGGGAGAGGCAAAAAAAAAAATCCAGTATCCATAAGGGGAAAAAATATTCTGGAAAATTCCTCTCATCCTGTGATGCTGTCAGATCAATTGTTTGGGATATTAAGAGCCATGTAGAGAGGCACAGGAGAACCTCTATTGGTATAGGCAAAGGGAACATGAGACTCAATGATATTGGAATACTGGAAAGTCTTGCCAAGTCCCATCATCACATGCATGGGGGAAATAGGCCAAACTGTGGCGCTTAAGATCATAATAAACCTCATAGGAACAGTCACATCCCAATATTCGCAATGAGACAAAGAACTAAGTCAGAGGCATTGAATGAGAAGAAAGGTCATTCTTCCTTTGAGTCATTGCAGATGGATTGACTAACCAAGTAATCAGTACCTATAAACTGGCAGGTTAATGCAGGCACAATTGTACCATAAAATCTTGAAGAGTCAAAGATAATGATTACTGACAAAAAGGCCAATATATCTACCAATTAGTGCAGGTCAAGGCTTGAGAAAGTAAAACAGCAGAGGGATATGTAGCTGTATCGAGGGCTGTACCTGGGTGTTTCCGTGTATCCATCAAATCAACATTGGTTTGATTTTATGTATGGAAGCCAAACTTCTAACGCAGTGTTAACATGTCTTCTTGGGTTCCTGAAGTGAGCTAATCTAAGACAACATGCCACTTGATGTCTAAGTTTTAAAATTCAAGGTCCCTGAGCTTAAGGGAGGTCCCAATTAATGAAATAAAACAGAAAATGCTGGAAAAACCCAGCCAGTCTGGCAGCATCAGTGGAGAGTTAAACAGAGTTAAGAGCTCTGAAGAGTCACACGACTCGAAGCTTTAACTCTGTTTATCTCTCCACAGATGCTGCTGGACCTGCTGAGATTTTCCACCATTTTCTGTTTTTATTTTAGATTAGCCCTAACTGATGAATACTGAGCAATAACAACTTGCATTTATATAGCACCTTTAATATAATAAAATGCCCAATGGTGCTGGACACCAAGCCACGTAACGAAATATTAGGCCAGATGACCAAAAGCTTGACCATAGAGGCAGGTTTTAAGAAGCATCTTAGAGGAAGAAAGTTAAAGAGATGGAGAGGCTTAGGAGGGAATTCCAGAGCTTACAGCCCAGGCAGCTAAAGGCATAGCCATCAATGGTGCAGTGATTAAAATCTGGTATGGTCAAGAATTGGCAGAGTATAGAAATTCAGGGGGGCTGTAAGGCTGGAGGAGATCACCGAGTTAGGGAGGGATGAGGCAATGGAGGGATTCGGATACAGAAGTGAGAATTTTAAATTCAAAGTGTTACTTAATTGGGAGCCAATGTAGGTCAGTGAACATGGGGCGATAATAGAACAGCACAAAGAGTTCCCATGGAATATAAATATTTACATATTTTACCTTCATTCCTGATTTCTAGCATACTTTTTCAGATATCGTAGGGAGGAGTTTTTATATATAGTAAACCGCCCTTATAAAAGGGTCCTCAAATATTAGTTCACCTCTGATGACTATATTACTAAAACAGATTTGAAAGATAGAAAGCAATTCCTGAATCGTTTTAAGAGCATGAAAAAATCAGCTCAGAAAATGCTTGAATTATGTTTTGTTGTCTGGAAAATAATTTTTTCTTGCTCTGACCATACAGGTTAGATCACTTCATTCGTTGTGCCTCTATTTCAGGAAATGGTCTCCTAAGACGGGGATAAGAAGGAATTTTTTTCTCTCAGAGGGTTGAGTCTTTGGAACTCTCTTCCTCAAAGGCAGGGTCTTTGAATATTTTTAAGGCAGAGCTAGATAAATCCTTGATTAACAAGAGGGTGAAAAGTTTTGGGGGTAGGCAGGACTGTGGGGTTGAGGTTACATTCAGATCAGCCATGATCTGATGGAATAGCGGAGCAGGCTCAAGTGGCCTATTCTTGCTCCCAATCCATATATTCGTATGTCTATGTGAAAGCTTAATAGACTGGCAAACAAGAGCTATTATATGTTACAGTTAATAACTGTGAATAAAGTTCAAATATTTTAATGCCAGAGTCAATCCAAGTAAAATCTGTATAACACTCAGGATATTTTGTTCAAGGTGCAGACCGCTGCAACAGAGGCACAGGTGAGATGTTCTGGAATAGCCTTCTTTCTGCGGTGTCAACACTAAAATGATAGACTCTTGTGTGGAAGAGAGAACTGGAAACCCCAGTTTGAAACCCTAGAGAGTTCGTCACCCTAGCTGGGTGTCTGTGATCTCCTCGTACGAGACGGATATTTTAGTTGGTCACTCATACATAGGCTAGTCACCACCAACTGAGGCCATCTTGACAGGACTGACCAGGAAACGGTAGGGTCTAGCTCACCTGCTGCAATTTACTACAAGAGTCAAGCTTTCTAAAGAAAATGCACAAAATACTAGTGATTTAACACAATTTATTTTTGCTTGAATAATCAACTGGATCATTCAGTGGAGTTTTGTTGTTTTCATACATTGTTATAAGAGCTATCTTCAGTGACTGCTTAATGTTTTCATATGAATATAATCAACAAAGGAGAATAATTCACCAAACTCAAATGTAGAATGCCCTTTTAACCACAGCAGGCCTTAACAACCTATTATTACACTGCTAGAAAAGATTACAGATGATCGGCTTATGGAAAGACTTCTACATCTTATCGCCAATACACATGATACAGTAATAATTTTACACCGTGTTGCCAGTCTACAAGCATGTACATCCCCATTGTCTCAACTCGGTTTTTCAATACTGTGCCTGCAAGAGAATTAGTTCAACTATTGAATTGCAAGCATAAACCCCTCTAAAAGCAAGAACTTGAAACACTTCCCTTTGCATAATGTATGGCATCTTTTAAGGTTGTTTTAGTTTATTAAAGAAAAGCAAGAAAAAAATAAAAAGAAGAGAAACGTGCGATAAGTCCCGTGTTAAATTTCAACACTGTCTGCAAACTCAGGGGCAGGGGGGAAAAAAAAGTTTAATTAAAATGAGGGACACATGCATCGGAATATTGGTGCTTTGAAGATACTTTGTTTTTAGAATATTTTTTCTCACTAGAATTACACATTTTCTTCCCAATGTTTTTGAAAATCATTTTAAACTGTGCAGTGTAGTCTGAAAGAAAGCTATCTCAGTTAAAATGAAGCCAGCGTTTTTGCATATACAAAGATTATACCTTTTCTATTAATTGTACAAGAAATCGTGGAGTCACACTCAAAACACTTTTAAGTAGGTGGAATCAACTTTTAAAGCGTGAATCGGACACTAAAACAGTTGAAGTGCTGTTAGTGCGTTTGTGTTGCTTCCAAAAACGCCACCTGATCAGAATTTTAATTTTTTTTTACAGAGTTCTTTATGTACAGCAAAACCATTTATGATTTTTTTTTGTTGTGTTTTTTTTTCTTTTTTTTTAAATAAGCAAGTAGATTTTTAATACCCTGAAACCATGGGTTCAAGAAAATTATAAGGCTAGATGCTGTGTGTAATCAGTGATTCGAACACTCCTTGCTGGAACCTCAACATGTTATGATCTGCTGTGAACATCCCCAGTCACAGGAAAGGTATCAAAGGTGCTAAATAAAAAACTCCTCAGCTGGATTTGAAAAGTCGCCTGTACCGTCGGCGCTCTGTGGCGCCTGGCGCGCACCAATTGCACTCTCTTCAGGTCAACGAATGAAAGTGATTTCCCATGCGGTTTTAAAGTTGCTCATGCTAAATTAAAAGATCCTCTTGTATCTAAACCATGCTTTAATGTGTGAAAGCAGCAGGCACACACTTCATCTGCAGTCGGCTCCTCCCTCTGCTCCAGCCATTTCCTTCTGGACACTGGCAGTAGAAAAATGCGTTTCTGTAAAAGAAAGGTAAACAGACGTGCATTTATATCACATCTCCCACACACACAGGATGTCCCACAGTGTTTCAAAGTCAAGTAAGTGCCTTTGAAATGTGCTTACTGTTTGAATGTAGGAAGCATGGCAGTCTATTTGCGTACAGCAAGGACCCATGGAAAACAATGTGGTGGTGACCAAATCATCTGTTTTAATGATGCTGACTGCAGGATATACACTGGCCGAGGACAATGGGGAGATCTCCCCAACTCTTCCTCAAAGGAGTCCACTTGAAAAGGCAGGTGGAGTCTCAATTTAACGTCTCATCTAAAAGATGGTCTGTCAGTGCAGCCCTCCCTCAATACTGCATTGGAGTGTCAGCTGGATTATGTGCTCAAGTCTCTGAAATGGAGCAATAACGCATGACCCTCAAGTGAGAGTGCTACTGCTGAGCCTTGGCTGACACCTAGGGCAAAATTTTTAGCTTGGCAGGCGGGCACATACCCAACCTGCTCGAGCATGAAATGATGTGTGTTGACTTTGGCTGAGCGTGCCAACATCAATGCGCAGTCACACGATAATTTGGTCAGCGGGCAGCGCCAGAGTTGACAGACCGCCTACTGCCAATTAAAAGGCCTGTTAAGGCCACTAAACAATCAATTAACTTAAATTTTTCACTGCCCGTCCAACCTTACTTTGCAAACCTCACCACAGGCGGGATGAGGTTTCTACAAGCAAATAAAAATACAATAAAAGTTTTAAAATTTAATTAATAACATGCCCCTGCTCATAAGACAAAGTCACATGTTTTATTACATTTTTATTTTTTTAATTTATTTTTAATAACTCATCTCCCCGAGGCAGCTCTGTGCCTCAGGAAGATTAAGAAGCGCGCACTCGTGCGCATGTGTGAAGTTCGCACTTGGCCCTCTCACCCTCCTCCCCCCCTGCTTGCACAGGTAGCGCTGAGCGCCGCCGCTTGTATTTCACGCTGGGAAGGCCTTATTTGGCCCACCAGTGTGAAATCGCCTTCCGGCCCCGATCATGGGCAATGGTCGGTTTCCTGACTGCCCCTGCCGAGCCCACCCACCAAGGGCAAAACTCTGCCCCTAAAATCAGAAGGACTAAGCAGATTAAACACGGTCCTCCTGAAGCCAACTTACAAACTGCATCACTTGGATTATCAGTCCTTTACATTGAAAGAGTCATACTTTCCATTGCAGTACAACAGCATTGTCACGTTCTCATTCCTCATTAGGGCACCCATTCAATAATCTTTATCATTTATCATTATAATTTATCTTTAGACTGACAAATTTAGGGAGCTCCTTTCCTGGACTTGAATCTAGGGCTACAGGGAATAGTGTCCACATTTGTAGATGGAGTGCATCTAAGTAATGGAGTTCCAAAGAAAACTGCAAGGAATTAATGACAAGGTGGTTTAATGGGTAAAAAAGATGGAATTTGATGTCACTAAATGCAAGCTGGTACATTTTGGATTAAAGAATGTCACGATTAAGCTTTGGATTGGCGAAAAGCAGAGTTTGGGCGGGGGGGGGGGTGTTTCAGGCACACAAGATGTTAGCTGCAATGCCTAAAATGAAAACGACCCACATCATAGGAAGAATGTTGAGGCAGTGGAGATAATACATTGCAGATTGACTAGAATGGTGCCTGGTATGATGAAATACAAATAGAAAGAAAGTCTTGATAGAAGTGTTTTAACATCGTCAAGGAATGGGGAAGTACAGATAGACACAGGTCCCTTCCAATGTTTGAGGGATTGAGAATGAAAGAGCTTTGACCTAAGATCAAATACAAAAGGTTGGGGATAAGAGCAGCAGAAACATTTTCCAAACAGAGGCTATTAAACATCCAACTGGAGTTAGTGATTGAAGGAGAGGGGAATATGAAGATATGGGGACAGGGTAGGCACCTGGACAACACGTAGCGAGAAACATAGGCTGCTTGGGTCAAACTGCTTGCCTTGAGTCGTAATTTCTATGTGATACAGCTTCTAGCTTGGATGAAATAAGGAACTTATATGCTCTCATTTTACAACACAACTTTCTTCCTCTCTATATGTAGTTCAGGCAATTACAAAATTCTTCCGATGGAATTTATTAGGCATTACTTCCAATCAAATGGTTAGAACAGGATTAATAAAACAACTGGATTCAAATTCTAGCCAATTTTTTCCAAAAGATCTTTGCTTTATTATTAAGTTTCATAAGCATTTTGAAAACAATTCCCATTGCCCACGATTTCGCAGTGTGATCTGGGTTTAAACTCACATACTGATAAAAGCAGATGACATAAAACTTGGACATATTGTGAACTGCGAGGATAGTGTTGGACTTCAAGAGGACGTAGATGGGCTGCTGTAATGGCTGGACATGTGGCGGATGCAATTTAGAGAATTGCAAAGTGATACAATTTAGGAGGAAAAGTGAGGTGAGGCAATATAGAGGACACAATTCTAAACAGGGCTGCAGGAACAAAAAGACCAATTGTTGAAGGTGTGAGGGAATATTCAGAAACTGGTTTAAAAGATGTATGGGACACTGGGCGTTATTAATTGAGGAATAAAGCGTATAAAGGCAAGGAAGTCATGATGGATGTTTATAAAACTCTGGTTCTGCCTCATCTAGAGCATTGCATCCAAGTCTGGGCACCGCATTATAGGAAGGATGTGAAGGCTTTAGACAGGGTGCTGAAAAGATTTACGAGAATGGTTCCAGGGATGAGGGACTTCAGATAGGTGGATGGATTGGAGAAGCTGGGGTTGTTTTCCTTACAGAAAAGGAGGCTGAGAGGAGCGTTCAAAACTTTGCAGGGCTGCTGGCAGTGTGTGGGTCTGAGTGCTCTTGCCAAGGGCTGCCATGGGCATGTTGTGTGCTGTAACCATTCTATAATTCTATGAGAAGCAAAGTTGTGCATTTAATGGTCACCTTTATGTAATGAGCAAAGTCTGATTCCACATCAACACTGGAGGCCAGTAATAGTGTACTCGCATTCTTTTTCACTGCTACAGCAGCTCTATACAAAATCTAAACAGTAGGTGGCACTGTCAGACATCTACTCGCTCAGGTTTATTGTACCTGTACCTTTATCTTGGCTCTTGGCAGACCATTAGTGAGTCTTCTTATCAACCTGTCTAGTCGTCTCCTTTTTCACTCTGATAACTTTATACCCTTCAACCTGCTAAGGCAAAAGAAATAGCAGTTGGCCTCTTGAGTCTGTAACACAATAGTCCGCAGAGCCAGACACTGCACTTTCAAAAGAAACCTCATTCTTAAAGCTTTAAAACGTGTTAGTTTGATGAGTCAATAGTGTTTAAGTAGTTGTTTTTAAAAATTTTGCCATGATTTATGCCCCACACGAACAGGTCATACAGATGGCAAGAGAAAGGACCTGTAAGAAATGTCATCAACAAATCAGTGCCAGAAAGAAAGCTCAGTGAGAGGAAAACCAAAAAAGGTCAACCAGTGTTAGAAGAATCACCGCACAATGTGAAAATCTGAATCAAGGCACCTACAGTAATCAGGTCCAACTTTACTCCTGCAAATATTAAGTTCCAACATTGCCATGAATGGTGTAAACAAACGTGAGCCTGTATAAAGAATAACTCAATTATCTATGCCCGAACGTTCATCAGCAAATTCCCAACACATCGGAGAATGCCAGCTGAATGCCAGCACAAATTCCACATCAAGATCAGGATGAGCAGCAGTTATTTTTGCAGTGTTGGAAATCCGTTGAGCAGTCATTAAAAAGATCTCGAGCAGCTTGTGTGCAAAGCATAAGAAGATTTAAGCTGAAGCCAGGCACGCTTTTCTAGACTTGACTGATGTGGCAGAAGCAGGTGCATCACAAGATAAGTGAGCTGAGGCCCTCACTGCAGGAAGCACTTTTAGTCTCAGGACATCGCAGCAAAAAAAGTCCACTCCAATCAGTTTGAAAATAATTTCACACACAGCAGAATTAACAATTAGCTGCAAAACACTTAAAAGGGCCAGTTCCCATAATAATACTACCCTTACCCCGACCCCATCAAACTAATATTTTAGGTGAATTACTATTTTGCAAAAATAAAGCACGGAATGGAGAACTGAGTCCATGGAAAACCTAAGACTCAAAAACCTGAATTAACCGGAATTCTCTTCTATGCAAATGTGAGCATTGGATAAACAGCATACAATCTCATTTGCAAAATATAACTTGGTGTCAAACAGCATCAGATCTACCTATTAACACGGAACCAAAACAGGACGGCAGGATTCAGCAACAAGAACCGGCTCACTCACAGATTCTGCAAGATTCACCAGTTAATTCAAAGATTCAGCAAAATAACTGGTTAACTGAGAGGTTCAGCAACAATAACTAGTTAACTAAAAGTTTCAGCAATACTGAATGGTTAAAATTCCTTAATTGAGGCAATCTATAATAATGCAACTCCAAGTTCTTGTCTACACAGTTCAGCATGATTGTGAGTTCTTCCATTATATCGTTTATATTATTTAATTTCCAAAGCCTGTGCTGGTTTGCAATCAATTTATGGAACAGTTGACAGTTTTGCTTCTAAGTACGTGCTTAGGACAAAAGACAACGAATTTGGCAAAAATTGCAGGGCAACGGGGAAAAAATAGGGGAGTGGGACTAATTGGATAGCTTTTTTAATGAGCCAGCCTGGGTACGATGGGCCGAATGACCTCTTTCTATACTATTCTATGACAAACTTGAACATTTTTCACTCCTATTCCTCAGGCATTGGCACAAATAAGGAGAATTCAACTCTCAGTCCACTAGCTTCCTCTACTTGTAACATTTTCAACCTCTACCATATTAAGTGCTCTTCAGCACTGACTGAATGGTTACTAATTCAGTGAGGGAGATGAAGAAGAGAGGTGAACTATTTTGGAGTTAAGACCACTGTGCCCGCCCCCACCCACACCCTCCACCACTTTTGTCTCCTGCGAAGCAGATTTCTCATCACCAATTTATCACAGCTAATAATTAATTCTACCATCATTCTCTCTTTTGTTAAACAGCTGCAAACCTCCTGTCCCATGGCACCACTTCCAAGGTAGCCAGTGCCCTCCTCAGCGCCTCGTCCTACCCTGTGAAGTTCATCATCCTCTCGCTCCTTGCCTGGAGGCAAAACAAGCCGACTCACCACTGTCCGGGTCACCTAGGGGAAAGGTGATGGAATTGGAAGGAAATTCAAAGATTAAAGAGAAACTGTGTTTGGTGCTTTAAGCCCAAACCTTGCACACAGCTCAAAGAGGAGAACATTTAACAAGCAGATAAAGCTGGTCAGCATTACTTTTCTGGTGATAACATTTCCATCGTCGTCGGTGAACTGCTCTTGCGTGACCGTCTCTCCGGGAACTTTCTTTGCGTCCTCTCCCTAAAGGGTGCATTACGTGAAAATTAAGGAGCGTTTTTTTTTAACAATGGGGCATAACACAGCATTGCAGCTCCGCACACCCACGACATCCCTGTCTGCCTAGAGTATGGTCAGTATTCTACTTAATCAGCAATCTTTTGTTTAAATGCAGTTTTTGGTACTGGGTTTGCCCAAGTCTCCAGGAAGTAAGAGATTAATCACCAGGGCACTGCAGTGAGCAATAAGCAGGAGAAAATGGTCATTAAAAATTGTGCTTACAAAAAAAATGTTCTTTCAATATTTTTCTTTATTAGTTCCAAAAATATCAGGCATGGGGAGAAAAAAATTTTTTGATCAAAAGTTAAGGATCTTCCACTTGGTTCATGAAGTGTCTATTCATTTTCTGATTGGTGTGTGAAGGCAGTGCCTCATTAATGTGGGCGTATTGGGGGACCAATAGCAGGCGCTGGGGTAGGTTACATGACAATATCTTGAGGGTCATGTCCAACCAGAGTTGGCAACTCCGACCTCGTTGAACTTTGTTCAGCACCTCTCCCTGTCACATGGCCATAGACAGCTTGATTTGTACTTCATGCTGACTGGTTACCCCGGCTCCCTTGAGTCTATGGGCCAGCCTAGGTGAAAAAGGCACCTTGGGAATAAACAGTGCTTGGAGCAGCAGCAGGCTGTCACAATAATGAAGTCCTGTAATGGAGATGGAATTACTTTTTAAAACAGGTATATTCAGTCTGGCTGCACTGCGACTAAGTGTAGGACCTTTGGATGCAGTACTTCAAGTTTTTGAATCTCAGTGTGAGCACAATAATTAAATTTTCTTTTATTTGAGTGCTTTTTTTGTAATTTAAAAATTGTCTTGGGGAAAAGTAACTTTGGGTCCCGGATTGCTCACCCAACTCATCAGATCCGGGAGGCAGACCCCCTCCTGCTCCACCTCCTCTCTGACTTGGAGGCCCCGCCCCCCCAACCCCTTTCCCAGTCCTGGGTGACCCTGTTAGCCCCATCTCAGCCTGAGAGATGTCCCTCCACTCATCCACTTACCCTGGCCATGCAACCCCTGCCCCTTCCCCATCTTCTTTCGAGCATGTGGAGATTTCATCTCAGTCAAGGCTCCATGAGCTTGCACAGATAGTCGAGCCATAATAATCTTGGTTCTAAGTCCATTTCCAGGTCCTTCAGTCACTCTCCTCTGTGGCTTACAGTGGATGTGAGCTAGAAGACCTGTGAAAATTCAGGGTACTTAACATTACAGTTATGGTGATTGTACTGTTAAGGGTAAACAGTTGGAGGGCATGAGTTGATTAAATATCTTGAGCACATATAAAGAGGGTCAGCTGGGATGCTGGGTGGAGTAGGTAGGAGGCAGAGATCTGTAATGTTGCATTCTGTAAATGTAGGAACTATCAAGTAAAAGTCTTGTGTGTAGTTTCATACTTTACCATCTGGCTTGGAATCCAGTTATCACTTACAAATGGAACAATCCTGTGCTCCCAAAAAAAACAAGTTGCACTTATAAATAATGTGTCTTGGCATATCCTGAGATGACCCAAAGTACTTTGCAATCTATGGATTATTTCTGCAGTGCTTTATTGTTCTTATGTAAACAACAACTTTGTTATGATGTCATGCATTAATCCAAGGAGTGGATTTGCATAGAACTCAAGATAATTATTCATACATCTCATACAAAAGCAGGTTATTACAGACTGTCAACATCACAAAAAAGTTGCTCTGTACATTTTGGAAAGTAGTTTCATGTTCAAACTCACAAGGCAAGCAGAAGTAATCTGAAAATCAGAAAAAGAACATTAACAGGAGAGGCACAGGAATCAGATTCTGCATCAAGCTTCAGTGTGGAGCTTTTGTTTACCTTGTTTTTTTAAATTAATGTCACAGCCAAAAAAAAGCCAGTGTGAGATAAGGTTTACACACCATCCAAAGCAAGAACACAACAGCAGTCAGAGCATGTTTTCTGTTTGATGTACAGTTTGATGGACCACACAGCCAACCCCGTTATAGAAAGGGAGAGCCACGACTCCCACCTTCTCCTATCCATCTTTTACACACTATGGTACATCATCAATTGCATGGTCCCAGCACGGAGCCTCGGTGCCTGGGGCAGCACATGGGGAATGGTATGCGCATGTGGCCCATGAATTTTGCATCCATTTATTTTAGAATCCATGCGTGTGCCTGAAGCACACTCCCTCCAGACAACGCCACACCGAAGGGTGACAATGCCAATGTGCCAAGTGTGTGAAATTAGGATTTATTTTCCTGTCAGCCTTTGCAATTTGTTTCCTCGTGCACATTTTTCTTAAATTTTGTCAGGGAGGCGACAGGACGAGACCAGGAAAGTCTCAGGGTTTTTGCTAAGCTCATGGGCTCTCATAGTGAGACAGGTCTGTCAGATTATTGATACTTTCTGCACCTTGAAGAGATTATATTCATAATCACCTCTGGTACTGGCAGAGATTTGGTTTTGATTATTGCCTCTATCATTGATTTAGCAATATGTTTGAATTGGGATGGAAATAAAAACAGAAAATGCTGGCAATACTCAGTGGGTCTGGCAGAATCTGTGGAGAAAGAGAAACACAGTTAATATTTCAGGTCTGTGGCCTTTCATCAGAATGTCTGGTGAAAGGTCACGACCTGAAACATTAACCCCCATAATAAAACACACACAGGCACATACACACAGACATACTGACACACATTCACACCAATACTAATACACACCCATATTAAAACACACAGACAGGCACACCAGCACACTGATACACACACACCCCCACAGCGGCAGACATACACACAATGACACACACACACACCCACACACACAAACATTCACATACCCACACAGACACACACACACCCACACATACAGACACACACACTGACGCACACAGATACACACACTCACACTGACAGGCATACACATACCCACACAGACACCCACACACACTCACCAACACATACAAACACACCAACCCACACAGACACCCACCCACACAGACACCCACACTAAAAGCACGCTGACACACCCACAAATACACAGATCCACACTGACATACACACACATATCCACACTAATACACCCACACTGACCACCCATTCTAACAAATATCCACACTCATGCTAAAAGCACACTGACATACCCACACTGACACATACATGCACACACATAACCACACTGGGACGTATATTGACAAACACGCTTTCTCTTTTATTCACTCCAGCAACACTGAATAATTGTGTCTCATGGATCTATTTGATCATTTCAAACTATACTTATGCTGTTAACCTTCAAACCTGTTCCTAACTGGGGATTTATTTACCCACTCAACTTTTGAGTTAATCAGTGGAGCGGCGGCTCCCAGTAAATGTGTTCTACCAATCTTGATCTTTTAGTGAGACAAAGTCCATGGTTGTACAAAATGTGCGTGATTTGTGGAAGGAGTAGACACCTTGGCTCAAAAATAAAACATTTCTTGCTCTACGCTAGCTCGTGCTCCAACATATAACAACTTCTGTTCCATAATATCAACTCAGCTCTTGGGGCAATGTCACAGAATGCAAACTAGGATCCTTTAAAGAAAAGGAAGCAGATAGGTAAACTGATTAAGGCAGTAAGTCCGTGAGAGCTGAAGAGGGTCAGAATCCACCCATGGTTTGTACAGAGCTGAAGGTTGGCATTCAGGGCAATACGTAGGTGTGATTGATAAGTTGTTCCCAATCTTCCTGAACTTTAGGGGGAATAGTTAGTGAGCGCTCAGGCTGCCCCTAGTGATCAACAGAGGATACGCATGTCTGAAGTAAGGCAAGAACAGGCTGTCTCGTCCACAATGCCTAAAGTAGTCAAACATCTGGGCAACCCTCACTGCCTAAACTCATATTTGAAGACTGGCTGGTTGCTTTAGGTACCAGAGAGTGCCTGTCACAGTGGGAAATTCAGTAAAAGAAGAATGAAGTTAAGAAAATTGATGAAAAAAGGAAAGCAGGTGCATCAACAGGTACAACTGAAAAACGCTCAGTGAAAAGATAAAATTGTAATTTAAAAGCAAAATACTGCAGATGCTGGAAATCTGAAACAAAAACAAAAATAGCTGGAAAAACTCAGCAGGTCTGACAGCATCTGCGGAGAGGAACACAGTTAATGTTTCAAGTCTGATGAAGAGTCACCCGGACTCGAGAAGTTAACTGTGTTCCTCTCCGCAGATGCTGTCAGACCTGCTGAGTTTTTCCAGCTATTTTTGTTTTTGTTTAAAATTGTAATTTAATGCACTGGTCACATCAATGAGCAAGAATTTGGAAAATGTTCATCAAACCGACAGATCTCATGAAAGACATGCTCAAAAGCCCAAAACACAAAAAACTAGAGAATGCCAAGCAGGAACACAGCAAATATTTGCAGTCCAAAACTTTCTCCAAGCAAGGTCAAACTCAGAGGACTGGATACCTTCAGAATCACCCTGCGGCGAGTCACCCTGGTAGTAATAATCTCTTCCTCATCCGAGCTATTCTCGCCTTCCTCAAGTTCCTGATTGATGCATTTTAGCACATTTTGTTATGAGATGGCATGTAACATGATAGCCAACATGGATAGATGTAGTTGCTTTAAGCCAGTGGGATCTACCTGGCATGTCACCACTTATCATTGACTGGGTGTTTGCAAGGTGTTGCATGAGGTTTGCTTCATTTGATGCCTACAGTCATTATTTAATAGCTCCTTCGAAAGAGTGGCCTATATAGGAGCAGCCAAAGCTGAGAAAACTGAGGCACTGTTTTGGCAATCACTCGTAAGGCAACTCAATAATAATCTCAAATCAATATATTTTACAATTTTAACCGTTCCTTTAAGTTGAAGCTGGCTTTTTTCTTTTATCTCTGATGCTCTCTTTTGGGAGCAGGGCAGGGAGTGCGAGTGGTTTCTTTAGATAAAGGTACCTGTCCCCTTCCATTTAAAGCGTTAATTGGAATATTTTTACTCCTCAGGTTTCACGAGAAAACTTCGACATATTTTGGAAGAAAAACGCTGATAATCATTGAATTGGGGAATTAGGATTTACACTCAACTTCACTTGTCATCAGGCACAGCTTTCGTCATATTTCAAACTGTGGGTTCATTAAGATGATGGCTAACAAACTAAATAACGTGAAAAGAGGGAATGTAACCAAATTAAGACCTTTAATGCATCACAAAGATGTTCAAGTTAAAATCTTTCCCGTTGTCCCTCAATTTGAATTGGATACATATACCAATCTGAAGCTCTGTGTTCAAGGACAAACACACACGGCTTTGTCCATCTAATTTCAAACCAAGTCCTTGCTGCAGATGCCAGTGCAGGTCATGGTGCCACTGCATCATGGGAAAACACATGGCACGTAAGCCAGGTGTGGCTTTGAAACGCAGCACATTCCAAAAGATGAATTAATTCACTGTCGATGACAATGAAAAACACCGGCAAATAATCCAGCCATTTTATTAGCGGATTATCCAATGGTATCTGTCTATAGTCAAAGCATGGTTAGGTACACCAGTAATTATTAAATGACCTAAGATTTAACTCTGTTCAAGTCCTAAACAATTCCCCAGGATTTCTAATGAAAAATTATTAACATTTTGTGGTAATGTCCATTCACCGTCCAGGACACAGGCCAGTGACTAGGGCAAAGGGGTTTGAATAGAGGATGGGAATGCAGGAGTGAAAGGAGGAGTGGAGGAGCGAGGAAAGTGGGGTACCATTACATCAGTGTGCTATAAACGGAATTACATTTAATAAACTCAATTTAATTCATAATTAATTAATCTTTTGGGATGCGCTGTTTCAAAACCACACTTGGCTTACCTGCCTGTGTTTTCCCATGATGCAATGGCACCATCACCTGCACTGATTTGACACTAATCTCTCTTGTTACTTTATTCCTCAGAATATTACATGAAGTGGTCACCTTGCAATTCGCTTTTAATATATCATCAAAGGCTTTCCTCTCACTCTGAACCAGTATTGCATCATCTTTCTGCTAGAGAATTATTTTTGCCTCTACTGGATTGTATTTATCAGGTGGGCAATGAAACTGGGCAGAAAGAACATAAGAACTAGGAGCAGGAGTAGGCAATTCAGCCCCTCGAGCCTGCCCCGCCATTCAATACGATCATTTCGGCCTCAACTCCAATTTCCCGCCTTCTCCCCATAACCTTTCAACCCGTTACTAATTAAAAATCTGTCTATCTCCTCCTCAAATTTATTCTGCGTCCCGGAATCCACTGCATTGAGGTAGTGAATTCCACAGATTCACGACTCTTTGAGAAAAGTAATTCCTCCTCATCTCTGATTTAAATCTACCACCCTTTAGCTAAAACTATGGCCTCTCATTCTAGAATGTCGCTCAAGTGGAAACATTTGCTCCACATCTACTTCGTCTATCCCCTTTAGCGTCTTATATACCTCAAATAGATCTCCTCTCATCCTTCTAAACTCTTGTGAGTATAGGCCGAAATTGCCCAATCTCTCCTCATAAGACAAACCCCACATCTCTGGAATCAATCTAGTAAACCTCATCTGAACTGCCTCCAATCCAACTACATCCTTCCTCAAATAAGGGGGCCAAAACTGTGCACAATGCAGGTGTGGTCTCACCAATACCTTGTACAGTTGCAACAACACTTACCTATTTTTATACTCTATTCCTTTAGCAATAAATGCTAAAATTCCACTTGCCTTTCTTATTACCTGCTGTACCTGCATACTAGCTTTCAGCGATGCATGCACGAGGACACCCAGATCCCTCTGCACTGAAGCATTCTGAAGTTTTTCTCTATTTAAATAATAAGTCGCCTTTTTATTCTTCCGACCAAAATGGATAACCTCACATTTATCCACGTTAAACTCCATCTGCCAAATTTTGGTCCATTCGCCTAACCTGTCCATATCCATTTGTAAACTTCTTATTTCTTCTTTGCAACTTACTTTCCCACCTATTTTGGTGTCATCTGCAAATTTAGCTATAGTACCTTCTATCCCTGAATCCAAGTCATTAATATAGATTGTAAATAGTTGGGCCCCAAGGACTGAACCCTGTGGCACCCATCTAGTTATAGCTTGCCATCCAGAAAAAGACCCATTTATCCCAACTCTCTGTTTTCTGTTGGTTAGCCAATCCTCTATCCAAGCTAATATATTACCCCTAACTCTGTGTGGTCTTATCTTGTGTATTAATCTTTTGTGCAGCACCTTATCAAAGGCCTTCTGGAAGTCCAGATATATGACATCCACAGGATCTCCACTGTCCACTTTGCTTGTCACATCTTCAAAGACCTCTAGCAAATTAGTCAAACACTATTTACTCTTCATAAAACCATGCTGACTCTGATGGATTGCATTTTGACTTTCCAAATGCCCCATTACTACTTCCTTAATAATGGATTCCAGCAATTTCCCAACGACAGACGTTAAACTAACTAGTCTATAGTTTCCTACTTTCTGTCTCTCCCCCTTTTTGAATAAGGGCATTATATTAGCATTTTTCCAATCCACTGGAACCTTTCTAGAATCCAGGGAATTTTGGAATATTATAGCCCATGCTTCCACTATCTCCGCTGCCACTTCCTTTAAGACCCTGGGATATAGGCCATCAGGTCCTGGGGACTTGTCACCCTTTAATCTATTTTGAAAGGGATTGTCTGGTATGATTGGTGAATAATGAAAGTACAAAAGAACCAATCGGAAGGAGCAAAATACAGATTCCTAACCAATGAGCAAGAGGAACACAGACTCAATGGTCCAAAACATAGACAAAACAGGAGTTTACCAATTAAAATATATCATTATACACATAAAGGAAAGTTACATTACCTGAGCTTTGTGTTCTGCTTGTAGAGAGCCATCGTCCCTGAAGCTCGATCCCGATTTAATGACCTCTGATGTAACCCAACTTGTTTTCTTCTCGCTGGTTAACAGAGGACCTCCGTGCTCCTCGGAACCCGGCCTCCTCGTGTCCGCCAGGTCTTTCTGCAATTCTGTCATGGGCTCTGCCTGTTCTGTAATTAGCGCCGAACGCTTCTGGACCTTTCCATTCAGTGTTTTTCTGTCATGTGTTGTTACAGGCACATCATCGACTGCCTCCTGAATCAAAGGCCCCACTGTTGCATGGCTCGACTCTCTTTGACGTTCCAACATATGTACATCATGTTCCCCATTCTCCTCAGGCTTTAAAACCTGTCCTTTCATATGAACCACAATGGACCCAGCAAGATCATTCTTGATTCGCTGTTCTTGGAGACTGCAAAATATGAACATAATGATAAAATGTCCTTTTGATATGGAGCAGTGCAACGTATTAGATAACTCCTGTTTCTTAATTTCTAGATTTCTAATGTAAGACATTACATCTGCATCGATGTTCTATTTCTTTTGAGGAAAGATTAACTCTTGGGTTGTGGGCATCACTGTTAAGGTAACCACTTAATGTCCATGCTAGTTGTCCAGAGGAGACGATGCTGATCTTTCTTTTTGAATCACAGGGTAGCAGTTTAATACAACTGAGTGGCTTGGTAGGCCACTTCAGAAGGCAGTTAAGTGTCAACCACTTAAGTGTGGGACTAGAATCACACTTTGGCCGGACCAGGCAAGGAAGGCAAGTTTCCTTCCCTTAAGGACATTAGTGAACCAGGTGAGTTTTTATGATACATGGTCACGATTAGTTATACCAGCTTTTTCATTTCCAGAATTTTTAAAATTCAAATTCCTTAACTACCAGGCAAGATTTGGACCTGTGTCCTCTGGAAACTAGCCCAGTAACATGACCATTACAGTACTGCACTTCTTACAATTTCCAATCTACATCTAATATGCGAGACTTTCCATGTGTAACATCCAATTCTTGTATTCTATAACCATGAGAGCAATCAGCCGTCCTTCTGGTACGAATGGGGAATCAGTGGGAAATTTAATGAGTTAACATGTCTAAATTTTAAATAAGAGAAATGCATACCAGTAATTTGGGTGCAGAGATCAGAGCAGCCGAGTCCCCATTGCAGCCCTAGCTACTGGGAGCACTAAAGCATATAATGTACCTTGTAGGCTGCACTCACACCGGAGCCTGTGGATCCACGTCACACTCATGTAGACTTATCTCAACGGTTCATAAAACTAAAGGCGTATCTTTTCCCCATCAAATAAAGACCACTGCTTTGAGTGCTTTGGAATCTGGTTCCTGTCATTGCTGTTGTCCCCTCCTCTAGTTGGTACACAGTAGTTAGCCCTTCTATATCTTCCTGAGGTGGCTCACTCTTCTTACTGCCAGGCTAGACCAGAGGCATGTGGGCTGAGGGTTGTTAACAAGCGACTTGCTCAAGGTGTGCTCTCACAGACACATTTATGCATAGCTATAGCATATAAATCTATAATATTTTAAAGATCTTAATTTCTGTTGTCATGCTTTTGCCACCTTCTGCGTCAACTCTTTCCATTTCAAAATCCCATGTCCACATTGAAAATGGAAACTGCTTCTGTAAAGGTATCACACTGTCATTCATTCCTCCCACCACCGGTGGCACTGAAGCACTTCAGCTTTGTCTCTCCAAGCTCCTCAGGCTATACTGCAGGCAATCTGATCCTACACTCCACCAATCCTACTTCTCTGCTTCACAGACTGCCTGAAGTTTTGTTTTATAAAAATAAGGCCAGGGCTTATGACTTTTAAAAATGAGAGCTGAATTACATCAATATGCCTGATTGGATTCCCCAAGAAACCCCCAGCCCCCACCACCAAACACCACTTTTCAGGACAGCACTCAACTTCCAGCGTGTGCAGTGTAAGTCTATGATGTATGTCAGTGCTGGGGAATAGAAAACGCTCTGTTTCAGTCAATCCCTGTATCTGCATCAAACACCCCCAAGATCAGGGATGGCATGGTCAGGTGTAGAAGACTCAGTATATTATCATTGGGCAACTCAGAGAGCAAAGGCTGCAACACATTGGGGAAGTGGGGGTTGGGAGGGGTGTGTGTGGGGGAGAAAGGCTGGCCTAAAGGGCATCCCTCAGCCATGCTGTAAAAATGGGCCAAAATCCCAATCTCAGAAGAAAACCAAATCCTTCTACAGGCCCAATGTAGCAGTCCTAGAGTCACAAAGGCACAGAAGGAGACCATTCAGCCCATCCAATCCAATGTGTCTCACAATAGAAATCCTTTATGGCTTTTTGCCAAGGCTACCATTCATGTTTTGTGCTTGCACATGGACTCTCACCCTGTAGGAACTGGATAAAGACTATTTCAATTGGTTTCACAGCAAGTGCAGAAAGGAACTGAATTCCATCAGTCAGAAGCACTCCCTCCCCCTCCCCCCCCCCCACCACCCCTTCTAAGTCAGAAGGTTGAGGCTTTAAGTTTGAAAGCAAATATTTAACCATAAGATCTTGGGCATCAGATTCAGTTTGGTATTGAGGGACTGCTGCGCTGTCAGATGTTTTCTTTCAGATGAGACTTTAAAATGAGGTCCAGTATGCCCTCTCTGGTGGGTACAAAAGATGGTCCTATTTCAAAAAAAGATCAGAGAAGTTCTCTCTTGCCTCCTGAAAATATTTATCCCCCAAACAACATCACTAAAGTAGATTTTCTGGTCATTATCAGATTGCTGTTTGTGGGAGCTTTGTGTAAATTGGCTAACCCGTTTCCCACACTAAAACAATGATTACAATTGAAAAGTATGTCATTTGCTACAAATCACCCTGAGATGTTCTGGGGTCATTAGTAGTCTGTCTTGATTAAGACTCATCCTTAGATTTAAGGAATGGGAGTACAGTGTGCTCACACAATGCATCACTCAGTTCTCATCTCAATACACCCCAGTATCTTTAAGAGCAGTGAATATCCCACTTACTTGCCGTTATCATCATCCAGATTATCAATGCTTAAGTTGCAGCTTCTTGGGGTTGGTGGTTCTACATCAACACTGGATGCGTCGCTGTGCCAACCTGGAACTGTAAAAAATTCTCTCTGGGAATTCTGAGCATGGTGAAGATTCTGAACTTCTTCCTTTGTCACCTCCACATCATCTGAACCGTCGGACCCTGGCCCCGGCTGAACAACCTCGAGGGCTTCTATTTTGAACTCTCCAAGCTCCTCAGTGTCAGGCGCATCACCTCTTTCCTCTTGCTGAACTTGGGTGGAAGCGGCCTTTTGTCCGGCCATATTTTCCTCCTTCAGTGACTGATTGTGCTCCCCCGGCGGTATTTTACTGGAAGGCTGAGCAACACGGTCGCTGCTGTTCTCTGTGACCTGAAGATCAGACTCAAACACGGTGCCCACTGGCTCATTCACCTGCCCCTGCCCTGAAGCGACCCCTTCAGTGCCAGTGACTTCCAGTGACATTTCCTCGGCATTTACGACAGGCAGAGCTGCTTTTGGAGCTAAGGCTGGTTCATAGGGACTTGTGGGGAATGATTCTACACTAGAAAAATTACTAAAATAATCGTCACATCGGAGAGGGGTGGGTGGCATATAGCACAATCCAGCAGGTGTCAGCAGCTCCGTTTGGATGGAAGGGTAACCTGAATGAGTAAAACACAATGGCACGAGCTACAGATAACATGCACTAGCACATCACAGGAACATGACAGGTAATGATATCACAGCATGAAACCACTCAATGTAGATGGGTAAATGTTACTGTGAACTATACAATGGATTGATCAAAGAGGGGCTAATATAAAATACATATAGCACTTCCATCAGGCAGTTTCATTGCAATCAACCATCCGAATCTTACAAATTGGTTTCTTTGCAGATGAGAAATCCCATCAATGAGATTTAATTTTATTAAATTATTGATCCAGACTGGCAGTGTGATTACTTGAAATGAATACCACGGCAGGCATAACTAAAAAGGGTTCACAAATGATCAGACATTCTCCACTAGCCAATGAACTAGAGGCCATGTTAATTGTGCTTTGCCCGCCCCTCTGTACAAACGTAATGAAAGGTGCAGTCGGACAGTCAGTCTTAGGTTGATGCATGATTATTTTGGGTGCCCATCAATGCAAAGGTGGTCACGAAACTCAAATGCACTGAGAGTACTGTGGCCTCAAGGCGAGAGGTCCCTCACACACGCTGTCTCATACTGGTTTGGCTTCCAAGAATGTAGTATTAATCAATACGGAGTTCTGTCGAAGGGTCATGAGGACTCGAAACGTCAACTCTTTTCTTCTCCACCGATGCTGCCAGACCTGCTGAGTTTTTCCAGGTAATTCTGTTTTTGTTAATCAATACGGAATTGTTATTCGTGGTTTCTAAGTGGCTTTATAGTTTTTATTTTCCCAAAGCCTCACTACCAAAATAAAATTAATCTGAAGTTGACTGTTGGGTATTCTTCAGGATTCAATGTCAGAGGCTTGTTTTTTTTTATTCTTTGATGGGACGTGGGTGTCACAGGCAAGGCCAGTATTTGTTGCCCATCACTAACTGCCCTTGAACTGAGTGCCTTGCTAGGCCATTTCAGAGCACAGTTAAGAGCCAACCACTGGAGTCACATGTGGGATTTTATTTCCCTAAAGGGCATGAGTGAACCAGAAGGGTTTTTACAACAATCAATGATTGTTTCATGGTCACCATTGCTGAGACTAGCTTTCAATTCTAAATTTAATTAATTGAATTTAAATTTCACTAGCTGCTGTGGTGGGATTTGAACCCAAGTCCACAGAGCATTAGCCTGGGCATCTGGATTACCGGTCCAATGACATTACCACTAATGCCACCATCTCCCTGTTCTGTTCTATTTCTCAGTTCTGTTTTTATGAGCCTGATAAGCAATGATAAACAAAAAAACAGCAGGCAAAGAAATGTTAAGCTCCATGCTGGTGGCAAATGTACAAAAGTGGGCAACCCCATGGAAAGTTCCAATTTTCTGGCCATTTAAAAAATGCTGCCTGTTGAATTTTTCTAATGAGTGCTCAATCCATCCACCAGATTAGTTGGCAGCTCAGGCTTTTGAGAATGAAGTACTCCCCACATTGCATGTCAAATTCATTGGCGCATTCATACTGATCTAATGGGTTGGGTGGTTCAGGACGGGCTGATTGAGAAAGGCAGAGTCTTCATTTAAAGGGCAGCTGCTGGAAATTTTCTGCTCCATAGCAATGGACTTGGTGCAAGGGTACTAGTAACAGTGGGAAAGGGAAAGATTTTGGTTGACCAATTATTTATCCGGGGGGGGGGGGGGGGTGACGTGAGGCAAGCCCTCAACGCTCACCACTCTGCAACACAGATCTCTTGTTCCAGGCAAAGCTACCTCATTAGTGACAGTAGCTATGTGCCTGAGGACGCTGTTCAGCAGCATTATTGTTGTGCTATCCCCTTCCACAAGGCCTCTGACCAAGATCCCCACTGTACTGTCAATTTATTTCTTAGCCAATTTTCATGAGTCTGTCTTGGCTCAGGTTAGCACTGGGGACAGCTGAAAAGGCATCACGGGCCTTGCATGTGAGCCGCCATGCCCATATTATGATTGGCTGATGGGAGATGCCTACTTTTGGCATCTTCTTCCATACTCAATGCCCCACGTGTTCCTGGGTACGAGTGTTGCCACATGAAGTTGCCTGCTTCGCCTCTGAGTCCTTGCAGTAGAGTATTCAACAGCTGGCCTGCAAAACTGTTAGCCCCGACTCTGCATTAGCCCAGTGGTGCATCAATTCTGTCTAGTTTACATCTGCCTTATTCACCTTCCTCCTAACTGCAGCTCATCAGTTGTCCCATGACTAATGTCTCTCCCCTTCTCATTGGCTGGCCAAGCTGTATGGGAGAGAATAACCCTGATTTTGGGTCACATAATGAAATGGCAAAATTATTGGGGGGAGTTTTAACTTGATATGCCTGGGGGAAAACAGGCAGGCCCTAAGCACCTACCCATGTCCCTAACTTCTTGCTTTTCTATAATGTCGCCTTTCGGTGATATCTGAAGACATGGCATCAGGATCCGTTTGTAAACTGGCATCAAGGATACCCTATACCTTCACCCCACCACTGGCAGCCATGCTTTCAGCCATCCAGGCCCTACGGTCTGGAGTACTTTCTCTAAACCTTTACATTTCTCTCTTTCATCTTTTAAGACCCTTCTTGTTTTAATCATCCATCCCAATTAAAGCTTTTTTTGGTTCGGTGTCAGTTTTTTGCCTGATTAGGTTTCTGTGAAGGGCCTTGAACATTTGTTCTCTGTTAAAGAAGCTGCACTGTTGTTAGCAAATTACTTCCATAGTTTATTCGAACACTTCACACAATGCTTAAATGGAGGCACTTGGAGCTATATGTTCTCCAGTTAATGTCTAGTTGCCAATGCCCAGGTATTTTTCCATGTTATGGTGCCCATGGTTTACACTGTCCCATAAATAACTGGGTACTAGTTAAAGAAACGATTAGTAAATTAACATGGCCCATCATTCGTCTTGGCCTTTAAACCAACATTTTGGATAAGTCCTCAGATTTGCAAACCATAGACAACATATAGGCCTACACATAAACCATAGACAACATATAGGCCTACATATAAACCATAGACAACATATAGGCCTACATATAAACCATAGACAACATATAGGCCTA
The DNA here is from genome assembly GCF_017639515.1 of Carcharodon carcharias. Lineage (NCBI taxonomy): Eukaryota > Metazoa > Chordata > Chondrichthyes > Lamniformes > Lamnidae > Carcharodon > Carcharodon carcharias. The sequence goes on along the minus strand of NC_054483.1, from coordinate 52,756,661 downwards.
CATATAAACCATAGACAACATATAGGCCTACATTTAAACCGTAGACAACATATTGGCCTACATATTTCTCGAATGATTGGGAACAATGAGGAGCTGACAGCAAGACAAGGAGGAAGATACAAAAGGAAGTTTCTATGAGAAGATTTCAGGTGCAGTGGATTTTGTTGATCATAATGACTGCAGTGAGGGGGAGACTTTGGTGAACTTGAGCACAATTACACAGATAAGCATACTGATTAAAAGGAAATGAGAAAGAAAATGATTTGAAATGGTCATCATTGTATTAGCTTGTAGACAAAGAAATAATAATCATACAATCAAAACTGTATCTTAACATGAAGGGGCCAATATAAAAATTGGGGAATGGGAAGGACTGGAATGGGAGTAGGAGTGGCACAATAAATGAAATCCAATTTACTCATTAGCAGGAGGAGCACAATCAGCAGAGCTTCCCAAAGTCAGCAGAGAGAACGGCAGAGATAGTCGGATCTTGGCACAGGAGAGGGGTGCCGGGCAGGTTCAGAGAGGATGAGTGACAAAGTGCAGAAGAAGAAGCTACAACGGAGAAGCTCGATCTGTGTAAAACAATCGTAAGATAACTGAAACATCAGAAATAAAGGCCAAAAAGGCAAGGGCACTGGCATTTTACACTTACTAACTTACTGACCACTAGATCATAATTGCAATCAGGATTAAATTTTGGTACCTTCTGGTCAGAGCTCTACATGCTGGGAGTGTATGCAAAGAGCGGAGTTGTGGAGATGGTGCATCCACAGTATTTCCCGGTTTGGCATTTGAACAAGTGGAAACTTCTGCTGGGTCCACTGTCCTCTGTGTCGAAACTCTCATTACATGCTGCCAGCAGGAAGCTCTGCACCAGCAACTTAATGTTGTGAAATCGATATTACAGCACATAAATGCATAGTAAATACAACGCAACAGAATAAATTCCAGCTAAAGTAAGGTTCTGAGCTTCAGTATCAACAATGAGTTTTTCAAAGTATTACTGAGGTTTTAATGCTATCTTTATCTTGCATCTATTTTGCAGTTGGGGCTATCACCAAAGACTGAAAGGGTTCAAGATAAATGGATTGACCAGCACTTTACATTAACCACTCTTCAAACAGGAGAGAAAAGATAGTAAAGTTACCGTCTGACTGGTCCAAGAAAACACAGCTATCGTCAGCAAAACTTCTTGTGCCAGAAACATTACCATAGTCAAATATTGGGCCTTCTAGTAAAGTCACAATGTCCATTCGGTTAATCTTTTTGAGGACTTTGCTTAAGGCATCAGCTGCAGAAAGAAAGATATGTTAACCATGTACCAAGATCCAAAACACTCAGTCATGAGCAGCACTGCATTTCTAATAGCTAACCGGACTAGATTCATTCTGAAAGGCAGCACTTTGGTGAACAGCCCAACAATATACTCATCTTCTCATCAGGGCCATACTGCAAATCTTCTTTCTAAATAAATTAGACCTTTACTTCAGCAGGATAATCTTCTAAAGGGCCCCTAATGACCAGCCTTTAAAATGAATTGTGCTTATGTTCTGATAAAGGATGATAATGGTCACAAAACCAGATTTCTGCCCAGGAAATTAGTTGGAAATGGATTGGTTGGGGAACCCAGGACAAAAGGTACGATTTTAAAATCAAAGTTAGACCATTTAAGAATGCAATCAGGAACATTTCTTTAGAACCTGTTTCAAAAAGCTGCCCATGTTGGGTCAAGACTGAGATTGGTATATTTTATTAGGAAAGATTATGAAGGATAATGAGCTAAGGTGGATAAATTATGGAATACTGTCCACTTGCCCGGGTAAGTGTAGCACCAACAACACTCAAGAAACCTGACACCATCCAGTACAGCTACAACACTGGCATCTACCCAACAATGTGGAAAATTGCCCAGGTATGTCCTGTACACAAAAAGCAGGACAAATCCAACCTGGCCAATCACAGCCCCATCAGTCTCTCGATCATCAGTAAAGTAATGGAAGGGATCATCAACAGTGCTATCAAACAGCACTTGTTCAGCAAAAACCTGCTCACTGACGCTCAGTTTGGGTTCTGCCAGGGTCACTCAGCTCCTGATCTCATTACAGCCTTGCTTCAAACATGGACAGAACAGCTGAGCTCCTGAGGTGAGGTGAGAGTGACTGTCCTTGACACCAAAGCAGCGTTTGACCGAGAGTGACATCAAGGAGGCCTGGAAGTCAATGGGAATAGGGTAAAAATCTCCACTGGTTGGAGTCATACCTAGCCCAAAGGAAGATGGTTGTGGTTGTTGGAGGTCAGTCGTCTCAGTTCCAGGTCATACTGCAGGAGCTCCTTGAGGTAGTGACCTCAGCCCAACCATCTTCAGCTGCTGCATCAATGACACATCTTCCCTCATAAAGTTAAATTGGGGATGTTTGCTGATGATTGTATAATGTTCAGCACCATTCGCAACTTCTCAGATACTGAAGCAGCCCATGTCCAAATGCAGCAAGACCTGGATAATATCCGTGCTTAGGCTGACAATTGGCAAGTAACATTCGCGCCACACAAGTGTCAGGCAATGACCATCTCCAACAAGACAGAATCCAACCATCGCCCCTTGATATTCAACGGCATTACCATCACTGAATCCCCCACTATCAACATCATGGGAGTTACCATTGACCAGAAGCTGAACTGGACTATCCATATAAATACTGTGGCTACAAGAACAGGTCAGAGGCTAGGAATCCTGCAATAAGTAACTCACCTCCTGACTCCCCAAAGCCTGTCCACCATCTACAAGGCACAAGTCAGGAGTGTGATGGAATACTCCCTACTTGCCTGGATGAGTGCAGCTCCCACAACACTCTAGAAGCTTTACACCGTCCAGAACATAGCAGGCTGCTTGATTGGCACCACATCCACAAACTTTCATTCCCTCAACCACCGACGAACAGTAGCAACAGTGTGTACCATCTACAAGATGCACTGCAGAAACTCACCAAGGCTCCTTAGACAGTACCTTCCAAACTCATGACCGCTACCATCTAGAAGGACAGGGGCAGCAGATAAAAGGGAATACCACCAGCTGGAAGTTCCCCTCCAAGCCACTCACCATCCTGACTTGGAAATATATCGCTGGTCCTTCACTGTTGCTGGGTCAAAATCCTGGAACTCCCTCCCTAACAGCACTGTGGGTGTACCTACACTGCAGGGACTGCAACGGTTCAAGTAGGAAGCTCATCACCACCTTCTCAAGGGCAATTAAGGATGGGCAATAAATGCCGGCCCAGCCAGTGATGCCCACATTCCATAAATGAATAAAAAAGTTATGATATAGATCAGTCATGATCTAATAAGTTCGAGGGCCTGAATTACTGCCTCCTGTTCCTATTTCTCACGATAGTTGTTTTATACAGAGAGTATATCATCCTGTAATTCTTGAATGTGTCAGTTGGGGACCCAAAAGTTATACAAAACACTGTCTGAAACTCTTTTTCATCCACCATTTCCTGAAATATTTTTCGCCCAAAATTACATATTTCACAAGAACATGATTATAGTTAGCCAGTTAACCGCACTCTAACTCCTTCATTGGTATTTTTACATCAAGGCCCAAACTTTTTCCAAAAGCCTGGGCCTTATCTTGGACTTGATATTTTTGCTCAGGCCTGTAACCCTTTGACATTCAACCAGCAAAACTGATTAAGACAATGTGCTTTCTTTTAGACACATGACAGAGTACAGTATGGTGTGCGTGTGTGTCACAGCACTGGGATCCGTGTGTGAGCACGGTGGGGGATGGTGTGTGTGTGTGACAGCATGGGCTGCATGTGAGAAAGTGAGGGACACAGAAGACTAATGATTACAAATCTGTTGCAGCTTTTATTGTGCTCGACACATTTCAGAAAGTGCATGAAGCCATTGTAATTGTAATTCTCATTGTAATGCAATTTATTCTTCATAACAATTATTTCGATTTGAAGTAAACGGTCTCTGCTTTTTTTCATTCTTTCATGTGCTGTTGAGCATTGCTGTCTGGGCCAGCATTTATTGCCAAACCCCTATTTGCTCTTGAGAAGGTGGTGGTGAGCTGCCTTCTTGAATTGCTGCAACGCTGATAGGAAGGGAGTTCCAGGATTTTGACCCAGTGACAGTGAAGGAACGGCGATATATTTCCAAGTCAGGATGGTATGTGGCTTGGAGGGGAATTTCCAAGTGGTGGTGTTCCCATTTATCTGCTGCCCTTGTCCATCTAGATGGTAACGATCGTGGTTTTGGAAGCTGCTGTTGGAGGAGCCTTGATGAGTTGCTACAATGTATCTTGTGGATGGTACACACTGCTGCTGATGTGCCATGGTGATGGAGGGAATGAATGTTGAAGATAGTGCATGTGATGCCAGTCAAGCAGGCTGCTTTGTCTCAGATGGTATTAAGCTTCTTGAGTGTTGTGGGAGCTGCACTCATCCAGACCAGTGGGTAGTATTCCATCACACTCCTGACTTGTGAGGTGTTGATGGTGGACGGGCTTTGGAGAGTTAGGAGGAGAGTTATCACAGAATTCCAGGCCTCTGACCTGCTCTTGTGTGTCAGCCAAGGCTCAAATGGTAGAACTCTCTCCTCTGAGTCACAAGGTTTTGAGTTCAGGTCCACTTTAGGGACCTGAGACAATAATCAAAGCTGAACCTTCAGTGCAGTACTGAAGGAGTGCTGCACTATTGAAAGTGGCATCTTTCATATTAATCTATTTGCCTACTTGGGCAGATGTGAATTATCCCACAGCACTATTTCTAAGAAAAGCAGTTATTCCTGCTGCCCTGACTAATATTTATCCTCCAACATCATCACAGATAGGGATTATCTGCTCATTTTCACACTGCTGTTTGAGCAAGTTTGCTTTGCACATATCAGCTGTCGGGTCTTCTACATTACAACTGTGAGCACACTTTAAAAGTACTTCCTTGGCTGTAGAAATGTTTCATTCATCTGGTGGTTATGAAAAACGCTACACAAATGAGAGTCTTTGGCCTTTGTTGGGACCACATTACTTTTATGGTCGATCCAGTAAAGTTTCTGGTCAATGGTAACTCACTGGATGATGAAGGTGGGGGATTCAATGATGGCAATGTCACTGAACATTAAAAGGGAGAAGGTTAGATACTTTCTTGTTGGAGATGGTCATTGCCTGGTACTTGTGCGGCACAGATTTTATCTGCTACTTATTAGCCCAAGCCTGAATGTTGTTCAGATCTTGCTTTTTTAAAATTCATTTTGGGGATGTGGGCATCACTGGCTGGGCCAGCATTTATTGCCCATCTCTAACTGCCCTTGAGAAGGTGGTGGTGATCTGCCTCCTTGAACCGCTGTACTCCATGTGGTGCAGGTACACCCTCAGTGCTGTTGGGAAGGGAGTTCCAGGATTTTGACCCAGCTCAGCGATAGTGAAGGAACGGTGATATATTTCCAAGTCAGGATGGTAAGTGACTTGGAGGGAAACTTCCAGGTGGTGGTGTTCACATCTATCTGCTGCCCTTGTCCTTCTAGATGGTAGTGGTCGTGGGTTTGGAAGATGCTGTCGAAGAAGCCTTGGTGAATTCCTACAGTGCATCTTGTAGTTGGTACACACTGCTGCTACTGTGCATCAGTGGTGGAAGGAGTGAATGTTTGTGGATGTGGTGCCAATCAAGCGGGCTGCTTTGTCCTGGATGGTGTCCAGCTTCTAGAGTGTTGTGGGAGCTGCACTCATCCAGGCAAGTGGGGAGCATTCCATCACGCTCCTGACTTGTACCTTGTAGATGATGGACAAGGCTTTGGGGAGTCAGGAGGTGAGTTACTCATCACAGGATTCCTAGCCTCTGACCTGTTCTTGTAGCCACAGTATTTATATGGATAGTCCAGTTCAGCTTCTGGTCAATGGTAACTCCCATGATGTTGATAGTGGGGGATTTAGTGATGGTAATGCCATTGAACATCAAAAGGTGATGGTTGGATTCTCACTTGTTGGAGATGGTCATTGCCTGACACTTCTGTGGCTGGAATGTTTCTTGCCAATTGGCAGCCCAAGCCTGGATATTGTCCAGGTCTTGCTGCATTTGGACATGGACTGCTTCAGTCTCTGAGGAGTCGCGAATAGTGCTGAACATTGTGCAAGCATTAGCGAACATTCCTACTTCTGACCTTATGATGGAAGGAAGGCCATTGATGAAGTTGCTGATGGTTGGGCCAAGGACACTACCCTGAGGAACTCCTGCAGTGATGTTCTGCAGCTGAGATGACTGACCCCCAACAACCACAACCATCTTCCTTTGTGCTAGGTATGACTCCAACCAGTGGAGAGTTTGCACCCTGATTCCAACTGACTCCAGTTTCGCTAGGGCTCCTTGATGCCACACTCGGTCAAATGCTACCTTGATATCAAGGGCAGTCACTCTCACCTCACCTCTGGAGTTCATCTCTTTTGTCTTTTTGAACCAAGGCTGTAATGAGGTCAGGAGCTGACTGACCCTGGCAGAGCCCAAACGACGCATCGGTGAGCAGGTTATAGAAAGAAAACAGCAAGTGCTAGAAAAATTCAGCAGATCTGGCAGCATCTGTGGAGAGAGAAACAGAGTTAACATTTCGAGTCCAATATGACCCTTCTTCGGAACTGGGCAGTAGCCAGTTCTGAAGAGTTGTATTGGACCCAAAACGTTAACTCTGATTTTCTCTCCACAGATGCTGCCAGATCTGCTGGACATTTCCAGCACTTTCTCCTCTTATTTCAGATTTCCAACATTGGCAGTGTATTTCTTTTATTTTAGGTGAGCAGGTTATTGCTGTGTAAAAGGCACTTGATTGCATCGTGACAACACTGTAGATCATTTTACTGATGATCGAAAGTAGACTGGTGGGGCAGTAATTGGCCAGGTTGGATTTGTCCTAATCTTTGTGTACAGGACATGCCTGGGTAACTTACCACATAGCCAGGTGGGTGCCAGTGTTGTAGCTGTACTGGAACAGCTTGGCTAGGGGCATGGCAAGTTCTGGAGCACAAATCTTCAGTACTATTGCCGGAATGTTGTCAGGGCCCATAGACCTTGCAGTATCCAATGCCTTCAGCCGTTCCTTGATATCATGTGGCATGAATCGAACTGGCTGAAGACTGGTATCTGTGATGCTGAGGACCTTAGGGAGAGACTGATGGATCATCCGCTTGGCACTTCTGGTTGAAGGTGGTTGCAAAATACTTCAGCCTTGTCCTTTCCACTGATGTGTTGGGCTTCCCCATCATTGAGGATGGGAATGTTTGTTGAACCTCCTCCTCTGGTTAGCAGTTTATTTGTTAACCACTATTCATGACTGGATACGACAGGACTACAGAGCTTTGATCTGATCCATTGGTTGTGGAATTGCTTAGCTCCTCTCTATTACTTGCTGCTTCTGCTGTTAAACATACATCTAAGTCCTGTGTTGTAGCTTCACCAGGTTGACTCCTCATTTTTAGGTGTACCTGGTGCTGCTCCTGGCATGCTCTCTTGCACCCCTCACTGAATTAGGTTGTAATGGTTGAGTGAGGGATATGCTGGACCAAGTTTACAGATTATGACAGTATTCAATTCTGCTGCTGCCACAGCACCTCATGGATGCCCAGTTTTGAGATGCTAGATCTGTTCTAAATCTATCCCATTGAGCACGGTAGTAGTGCCACACAACACGATGGAGGGTATCCTCAGTGGGAACACAGGACTTTGCCTCCACAAGGACTGCGCAGTGGTCACTTCTACCAATACTGTTGTGGACAGATAGATCCACGACAGGTAGATTGGTGAGAATGAGATCAAGTAGGTCTTCCCCTCCGTTGGTTTCCTCACCACCTTCTACAGGTCCAGGCTAGCAGCCATGTCCTTCATGACTCAGCCAGCTTGGTTAGTAGTGGTGCTACTGAGCCACTCTTGATGAACATTGAGGAGGCCCTCCACCTCGAGAACATTCTGTGCCCTTGTGACCCTCAGTGCATCCTCCAAGTGGTGTTCAACATGGAGGAGCATTGATTCATCAGTGGAGGTGGGGGGGTGGAAGGGGGAGGTAGGTGGTAATCAGCGGGAAGTTTCCTTGCCTATGTTTGATCTGGTACCATGAGACTTCATGGAGTCTATGTTGAGGACCCACAGGGCAACTCCTTCCCGACTGTATGCACCACTGTGCTGTCACCTTTGGTGGGCCTCTCCTGCTGGTGGGGCAGGACATACCCAGAAGTGATTGTAGTGATTGGTCCAATTGCTTAGGAGAGCAATTAAGTGTCAACCACATCCTGTGAGTTGGGAGTCACATGTGGGCCAGACCAGGTAAAGATAGCAGGTTTCATTCCTTAAAGGAAATTAGGTGAAACCAGATGTTTTTTTTTAACCACAGTCCAGTAGTTTCATGATTTGATTCCAGTATATTAATGGAATGTAAATACCATCAGCTGCCATGGTGGGATTTGAACTTGTGTCCCAAGAGCATTAGCCTGGGCCTCTGGATTACTGGCATCACCACCTCTCCACCTTCCCCACTTATATCAACTGATCATCAATTGTGGTAGATTGACAGAAAAGGTAAATATTCTAATTGCCTCATTAAACTGCTTCTTTTTAAGAATAAAACAAATGAATTGTATTGTAAAAGTTCTAATTACTTTCCTGATGATAGTAATTAAAATGTTCACACTTGTAGGAAAACAGTCCAGATCCAGTGCTGGCCTATATGGAAGCCTTCAAATCCCATGCTGGCTGATTTGGGATCACCTCCAAATTCAGTGCTGGCCTATATGGAAGTCTCCAAATCCAGTGCTGGCCTATATGGAAGCCTTCAAATCCAGTGTTGGCTGATATGGGAACACCTCAAAATCCAGTGCTGGCCTATATGGAAGTCTCCAAATCCAGTGCCATCAAACTCACTCTCTGCCTATCCCTTCACATCTGACAAACAGGAATCTATCAGTGAACCAACTCATACTCAATGACTAGTTTGGCAAATTGCAGTCCCGCACATTTCTGTCAATCTGAGTGTCATTGTGACACAAAATTAAAGGATCACTCATCCCTCACTATATCACCCAATACCAGGATCTTTTCTCAGTGGTCTCAAACCCCAGGACTATTCCCCCATGCAACTAAACCCCAATCTTCCATCCCCAGTCCTGCTACCAGATAGTTATCATGAATTGGTGTATTTTGCATACCATCTTTATGTATGCCATTTCACTATTTCACAGATTATTGTGCAGTTATACAATTCAATTCCCAGAGCATCAGTAAACATTTCAGAATATAAACTACGAAAAATATAAAAATAGAGAATTCTTATAATGCAGCAAGTTTAGATCTAGAATGCATTGTCAAGAGGATGGTGGAAGGAGGTTCAATTGTAATTTTTGAAAGGGAGTTGGATATATATACATAGAATTTATGATTGTGTGTAAGATTTTTTATCACACATGCACACACTTTACTTCCATATCCTTTTAACTTACTTGTAGCATCTTTTCCATCTCGAAGGACCCATTTCTTTAACAATATAAAGCTCTGAGTAGTCAGAGAGTTTGGATTTTCAACCCGAATCTGATTTATATCATCAACGGAGAAGTTCAATTCTCTCGCCAGCTCTGGAAGAACAATAAATGGGAAGAGAAAGTTAATTTCTTGTTTTCCTCCTTGCAACACAGTCATTGTCTACAAGCCAAACATTGAGTTACTGCAGGGAAGGAATGACTGTCCTATTTATATTGAAGGCAGGCATAAAGGAAAGAAAAACACTCCCAGCCCAACACCTCTGTTGCCCTCACTCCAGTTTTTTGCTTATTCCTGGCCTTTCTGCTCCACTGCTAGGAGTCAACCCTCTACCCATTACACCCATGCTCCCACGTGGGATTCACTTCCAAAGTCTCTTTTGCCTTGCCTCCTCTCTCCCCAATCTTCAAAATGCCAAGAAGCCATCTATCAAAATGCATCCTTTGGCCTCCCTCTCCCAACAAGTTTTTGCTTGGTGCCCACTTCCTCCTCCACCCACCACCCCTGTCCAGAATGCACTGGAGACCGGCAGCTCTATCAGACAAGGCAAATTGCTCAGAACCTGAAACAGACTCGCATTCAATGTCAAAAGCTGAAGATGTGGATTTGATCTGAGGCAGCTTGAAAATAGAAAAGCTGGAGTCCTAAAGAATGCTGATGAGAGAATGGAAAGTCTCTCTACTTATTGCAGCATCAACCATTCCTGGATCAACTAAGGTTAACAGCCCTGCAATATCTGTGTTCCTAAACATTGACCCTCCTTATCCTCTTCCCCATTTAGTGAAGTGTGGGTACTGTTATAATGTGGACTCATTCTCTCTGATAATCACAGTCAGACTATCTAAAATGGCTTCAAACAAAACTTTCAGTCAGGAAAGAGGCAGCAAGATATTAAATTGCCAAGGTTTTGCCAAAGTTCATTTGCTTTTACTGTTTACAGCAATGAGCGCCTCACTCTGTTCATTGTTACAGCTGGTAATGTGCTAATATTGCATTCTGTAACTTGTTCACTGTGTAGGTTTTAATTTCCCCCAGTAGGGAGTTCACTACCATCTTCCATCATGCACTTACACAGACCAAATTCAAGAACAACTTATTAGGCAGCAGGACATCACTTTGCTGCTCGTATGGCATTCCTTGAATATGTGGCACTCATTATCATTATGTTCCCTCCTTTCCGTCAACAGCGAAGGCTGCAGCCCATTCAACATTCAGATGGTACAAAGCCACTGGCAAAGTATTGCATGAGTTTAAGGCTAATTTTCTGTGGAGTCTTCATGACGTACACGTTTGGAGGGAGCCCAGGGCTGTGGTTACCATTTTATGGTGGAAGGTGGCAGGGGAAGATAAAAGTCAGAGTGTACGGCTGCAAGACACCCCGCACCCCCTCACCGTATCTGCACAGGAATGTGTCTAGAGCGAGTTATAATGGCAAGTTGGATAAAACACAATGGAGTTTGTGCTTCTGCTGTTTTTGAGGAACACATAACCAATTAAGCGCCTCATTTGAAATGGGCATTACTACCCCACTGTAACAAAAACAAACCAAATCTTTAAAGGAAACTCAGTAATTCAAATTAAAATGACATTCCTGAGGTTGTTAATGCACAATGAACAATGTCTCCCCAACCCCAAGCAACCATTGGTTACGTAAGGCCTCAGTGGTAACCACTCGCTCCCTCTCCAGGGACACCCGGGCAGGGACCTAGCTGCAAAAGAGAGGCAGGTAGTCTGGCTGAATGACCCCTTTGACCACCTGGACCTATTAATGTCTACCTTGGCTAGGCCAGGTGCATGCCCACTCCCCTCCGCACCGGGTGGTCAAAGGTCGGGAGGGTGGAGCTAAGCACAGTCAGAAATTGAGGAAGAGCCCCTTCAGATAATGGAAGAGGGGCTCCAAATGTATAAATATGAAACACAAACTCCTCTAGGCTGCAGGAGTTACAGGCAGTCCGGGAATCGGCTTAACCGTTTTGCCACATACAGTGGCAAAATTATATATTGCATAGAATTTGCAGCCATAAACAGGTCATTGAGCCCAACTGGTCCATACTGGTGTTTATGTTTCACATGAGCTGCCATCCTGTTTAACATTTCACCCCAGTGACCACATCATTCTATTTCTTTCTCTCTCTTGTACTTATCTAGCTTCCCATTAAATGCATCTATATTATTCACCTCAACCACTCCATGTGGTCGTGAGTCTCACAGTCTTACCACTCTGTATTGGATTTATTAGTGACTGTCTTACCTTTATGACTTCTATCATTGATCTCCCCTAAAAATGGAAGCATCCTCTCTGCGTTCACCCTATTAAACCTGCTCATAATTTTAAAGACCTCTATCAGGTCATGCCTCAGTCTTCCTAGGAGAGAAAAGGTGAATTTCCATTTACCACACAATCAATCGAACAAATTAAACTCCCCATCACTTTGTAATCTCCGCTGCGTTACCTCACAAACACAATGTTGTCCCAGTGCCAACTGATTAGCTGAAAATGTACAAATACCTCTAAAAAAATACATAATGCAATGTTTTCCTCAACTGAGCGATCAGTGGTCGTTAACGAGCAGGCCCACAGCAACACAATCCAGCTCAACACTAGTATTTGCTTCTACAACTGCATAAAATCCTATTCTACTGGAAAACACAATGGCTTCAAATAAAAAAAACATCTACTGAGATTTGTTCAAAATAAAAATCACCATGTATAAAAGGGGTGACAGAGCCAAGGCGACACCATAGAATAGATCGCCAGTTTGGGGAATCAGCAGCTATGCATTTAAAAGGAGAAGGGATGTTATTTCATTGAGGATCATAGGTTCTAGTCTGGACTCCAGAGACACGTAATCCAGGCTGAGATTTCAGTACAGTACTAGAATCTGTTGTTAGGCATAGAGTGACTGAGCATTTGGACAAATACGAACTGATCAGAGAGAGCCAGCGTGTATCTATAATGGACAAATCACATCTAACAAAACCAGATGAATTTTTTGAGAAGGTGTTAATGTGATAAATAAGAGAATGACTCTGGATGTTATTCATATGTACTTTCAGAAAGCATTCAACAAGGTTCCACGTAAGAGACTGTTAACAAAACTTGGGGCGCACTTACTTGGATAACCAATTGGCCTGTATAGGAATTGGTTAGGAGGTAGGAGGACAGTGAGTAAGGAAAACGGGTATGTACTCAAGCTGGTAGGATGGGACTCATGATATCCCCCAGCTATCTATACAGGGTCGCAGGTTTACACATTATTAATAAATTACTTGGATGAAGGAATAGCCATATATCCAAGTTTGCTGACAACCCTAAGTTCGGTAGCACAGTAAATGATGAAATGGGAGCAGAAAGTCGCAAAGGAACGCTGATCAATTAAGTGATTGGACAAAACCTTGACAGGTGGAGTTCAGTGTATGGAAGTTTGAGGTCATCCACTTTAAACCTAAGAAAGGTGGATTAGAATATTTTCTTAATGCAGGAATCTAGGAACTGGATGAGCAAAGATTTAGGCATCAAAAATACAAAAATCACTAAAAGCCAGTGATCAGGTAAAAAAAAACCCACAAATTTAAAACCCTAAAGCAATGTTGACCTTTATATCAAGGAGGCTGGAATATAAATGGGCTCAGTTCTGGACATCGCACCTCAGGAAGTATACACTGGCAATGGAGGGAATGCAGTGTAGATTCACCAGAATGATACTGGCTATAAAAGGTTATCTGGTCATCACATTGTTGTTTGTGAAATCTTGCTGTGCACAAATTGGCTACTGTGCTTCTGTACTATAATGGTGACTTCAAAAATAATTAAATTGGCTGTAAAGTGCTTTAGGGTATTGCCCTGAGGATGAGAAAGGTGCTACATTAATGCAAGTTTTCTAAATGTGAAGTGGTTAATTTTTATTTTCAACAAGTCTGATAAATGTATATAATTGTCCTGCACCCCATTCATCAGTGACACAAAGGTAAAAATCTGACAGAGCTGCACATTTCAAAATAGCTTGTGTCCAACCTGATATTGACCCATTCTAACTGGTTGTTGTTGTCAGACAAATACCACATTGTAACTGATTATTCTACACACTCTAAGACTGTGCATCAGATCAGGATTGCTTGTTTCATCACTATTTCTCAAAGAATAAGAGGATGAATATCCCTTACTGAAACAGTTCATGTTATTATGATTTGCCTCATTATTTATTAGTTATTGTGCCTATTGGTGGGAGCTCACTCAGTGTCGGGCAGACAGGAAAGCTCAAGTTTACACATAATACTGCTAAACGCCTCCAATCAAGCAGGACTCCACGAGGGATTGTAGAGTCAGTCAGTGCTTACCTGGACCGTAGTCCACCAAAAGCAGACAGCAACTGCAAGGGCAGCAGGAGCCTGAAACACCTCTCGCGAATGCTCACACTGCTTCCATGGACTCCACCAATCTCTAAGAGACTTCCCGTTCAACTCGCCTTGGTGAGTTTCTGCAGTGCATCTTGAAGATGGTACACACTGCTGCTAGTGTGCATAGGTGGTGACAAGAGTGAAAGATAGTGAATGAGGTGCCAATCCAGTGGGCTGTGTTGTTCTGGATGGTGTTGAGTTTCAGGAGTGTTATTGGAGCTGCACTCATTCAGGCAAGTGGAGAATATTCCATCACACTCCTGACTTGTCACAGGCTGTTGCAATAGTGTCAGGAGCCAGGGTTGAAGGAGTCATCCTTCTAAACCACCTAGTCTTAGAAAACTCAAGCACAGAAGATGAGATTACTTTAAAGTGGACGGGTTGGACTGGATTTTCATCCTTGAGGCGGGTTTAAGACCATAAGATGTAGGAGCAGAAGTAGGCTACTCTGTCCATCGAGTCTGCTCCACTCAATGAGACCATGGCTGATCTGATAATCTTCAACTCCACTTTCCTGCCACTGGGTGGTGGGAGTCGGAAAATGTCCTGCCTGGGCTCACCCACCTTGGAACAAAGTGCCAGCAAAGGTGGGATTTCCGTTCTTGGGGGTGCGCATGCGTGCTGGAGTTGGGCCTGCTGCCTCCGGAAAGAGTTCGGGGGCAACAACATGGGCTTCCGGGGATGGAGCTGGGCTGCTGAAAAGTCTCGCTAGTTGGAATGATGACAGCAAAAAGAAGAACAGGCCTCTAGCCCTTGCCGCCCAAATACTCCCAATGCCCAACTCGTGCCACCTGCATATGGATACATAATGAGGCCTGGCTGAGAGCCCAGATATCCATCAGTCTGCTGAAACAGCTGCGCCCCAGGGAAAATTTTTTCAACTATTGGGACTTTAAAGGGTCCGGATGATTGACACTTTTATAGGGCTGTAGTGAAAGCAGTTTTTTTTTTAAAGTAGAAAATTATGAATGAATGATTGTTTTTTTTAAAAAGCTTTTTCATACATCCTATTGTTACCATTAGGTTTAATAGTTCTGTACAGAGCGTATAGTGGGAGAATGGGCCTGGAAGTGCCACTGCTTGGCATGGGGGGTATGGGTAAGACCCTTT
Organism: Carcharodon carcharias; assembly: GCF_017639515.1. NCBI lineage: Eukaryota > Metazoa > Chordata > Chondrichthyes > Lamniformes > Lamnidae > Carcharodon > Carcharodon carcharias. The sequence continues at coordinate 52,741,638 of NC_054483.1, read as the reverse complement.
GAACTTACCTTTCAAAAGGATCCCTCATCCAGACTATGGATCATGACACCGCTGATGGGCCACAAACCATGAGTCATTTTAAAGCTGGCCCAACTCCACAAAAATTGCAGGGGACTAGGAGACCCCTATCCCCATGATGGACCTGGCCAGGTTAGGAGTGTAGGGTGGGGGCTCATGACATGCACCAACCCACACACACTTAACCAACACCGGTGAAAATTGGGAGTTCCGAGAATGGGATTGGGAATGCCAAAATGGGGTCCTGGCCGCCATTTTTTCCCTTCCATGGAGTCTCCGACTCTCTGAAAATCCAGCCCATTATGTCTGGTACCTGGGAAGAGCGCATTCCTCTGCATGATTGCTGCACAACTGCCTCTTGTATATTGATGGAAAGAAAACCTTTGCAGCTCACAAAGCCATGGGATTATAATGGACGCCATCACTGGCGCCCTAGACTTTGGAATATGGCAACACAGGGGGAGGGGAGTCAACTCATCCTGCTGCCTCTTTTTTTCCTGGGGAAATGTGATGAAAGTGTACAATGTATCCGTAACCTGTTTGATACATCTGTGCTCGCTAGGTTTACTGGTATTGCTCAGAATGAACCTGAAGCTTGCAAGGCTGTGGTGACCTTGACTGCCATCTTGGTGGTGGAGTTTACCCAAAGGGTAAGTCCGTCACAGTCAGCCTGGGCGAAGAGAAGCCTGGAAGATAAGCTTTCCTTAGGCGTTCCCATGGAGTGGTATATTTGCAGCCATGTATATTGGAAAGTCTGGAAAATATTTACAGTCGAAACATTTTGCCCTGTAAACACATTGAACAAGTCTCAATGCCATAAGGACACACCGCATGGCACCAGATATAAAATTTTTAATTATGCAAAAACAATAGCCATTAAAATGTCTTAAAGCGCTTCTCACAATAAATTATTTTGAAGTTCAATGGCTATTGCTTTGCTCTGTAGATGAACAATCTTTTGTTAGAAACATCCCACAAGGAGCAAAATGAGATAAGTAACCTACTTTTTAGTTGAGGGGAAAATATTGTCCGGAAACCAAGCAAATTTTTCTTAAAATACCACCATGGGATCGTGAATGACCTGAACTTCTCAAACACACAAGCAGGAGCTCATTTTAAAATAATATTGAAGGATAGCACTTGCAACAAAATGGGCATTCCTTTATTCACACACTGGAATGTCAATCTAGATTTGATCTCCAAACCTTGACATGGACTGGAACTCATAAGTCTCTGGCTCATTGGTAGGACAATTGCCCTATAAAGCCCATCAGGCACACAATTTAACTCTGCAGCTGTGGAAATATTCACAAACTATTAACAACCTGTAACAAGCTAAAGTCAAAACTTTTCTCACTTTTTACCAGCCTTTTGTTGAACACCATCTTTTGGAGAAATATGAACACTCAGATTCATACTAAACATGGACAAAGTCACCTGTTGGCACTTTCATCCAATATTACACAACTTTTTTCTAACATCTTCTTCAATAAGTTTAGCAAAAGAGAGAGATGTCAGGTCCTTTGTTTCAAAATCAGAATATTTCTTAAAGCTGAATAATTAGGAAAATAGCACAATAACTGAATGATAGCCAGGCCTACAAATTTGGCTCTGTCTAATGATTCTACTGGATTAGATAAACATCACGATAAGAATGTAAGAAATAGGAGCAGGATTGGGCTATTTCACCCTTCAAGCCTGCTCCATCATTCAAATAAGATCATGGCTGTGGCTCAACTCCACTTTCCTGCCTGCCCCATAACCCTTAACTCCTTGGTAGGTCAAAAATCTGCCTAACTCAACCGTGGATATATTCAATGGCTCAGCCTCCACCGCTCTCTGGGATAGTCAATTCCAAAGATTAATGACCCCCTGAGAGAAGAAATTCCTCATCTCTGTCTTAAATGGGAGACCCCTTATTTTGCAATTGCCTCCTTGTTCTGGATTCCCCCATGAGAGGAAGCATCCTCACTGTCAAACTCTCTCAGAATATCATATGTTTCAAAAAGATCACCTCTCATTCTTTTAAAGTCCAATGAGTATAGACCCATCCTGAGGCAACAGCGTCTGGCATGCCCTCAAGTTTGAAAAAAAAGGAGGGGAAATTAAATAATAACACCACAGGAAAATCGTGAGGTGATTGGCTAGTTAGCATTGCTGCTGTTTCCCTTTTTCCAATGATAGGGACTGAGTCTAAGCCAACTGAAGAGAAAGGAGTAGCTGATGAGTCTTACCTTTTGTTTTTAAGTAAGGTTAATTAGTATTAATAAAGGTTTATTATTAGCATTAAGGTTTAATGGAATGAAAAGGATAATAGCAATATGGATATGAAGCTGGCTGAGTGACAGGAAAGAGAGTAGTAGTTAATGGATTTTTTTTTGGAGTGCAGGAAGGTTTGTAGTGGAATTTCCCAGGGGTCAGTGTTGGGTCCCTTGCTCTTCCTGATATATATTAATGACCTGGAGCTTGGTATACAGCGCACAATTTCAAAATTTGCAGATAATACGAAGCATGGAAGCATTATGAACTGTGAGGAGGATAGTGCAGAACTTCAAAAGGACATTGACAAGTTGGTGGAATGCAGAGGCAAGTGGCAGATGAAATTCAATGCAGGGAAGTGTGAAGGGATTCATTTTGGTTGGAAGAATATGGAGGGACAGTATAAAATAAAGGGTACAATTTTAAAGGGTATAGGGGAGCAGGGGCACCTGGGTGTATATGTGCATAAGTCACTGAAGGTGGAAGGACAGATGGAGAAAGCAGTTAATAACAAATACAGTATTCTGGACTTTATTAATAGGGGCATAGAGTACAAGAGCAAGTTATGTTAAACTTGTATAAAACAGTGGTTCAGCCTCAACTGTAGTATTGTGCCCAATTTTGGGCACTGTCATTTAAGGAGGATGTGAAGGCATTGGATAGAGGGCAGAAAAGAGTCACAAGAATGGTCCAAGTGATGTGTAACTTTAGTTATGTAGATAGATTGGAGAAGTTGGGACTTTTTCTCTTGGAGAGGAGATTTGATAGTAGTATTCAAATACATGAGGGGTCCGGACAGAGCAGATAGGGAGAAAATGTTCCCACTGATGAAAGGATCAAGAACAAGAGGGCACAGAGCTAAAGTGACTGGCAAAAGAAGCAACAGAGAGGTGAGGAGGAAGTTTTTCATGCAGCCTGAGAGTGTGGTGGAGACAGGCTCAATTGATGTATCCAACAAGGAGTTGGATTGTTATTTGAAAAGAAAGAATATGCAGGGTTACAGGGAGAAAGTGGCGGAGCGGCACTAGGTGAATTGCTCATTTGGAGAGCCAGTGCAGACACGACGGACCGAATGGCCTCCTTCTGAAACTGCGCTACAATAGTTTGGTGATTCTGTGAACCTGCTCTACCTTTCCTCATAAGAAAACCCCTTCATCCCAGTAACCAACCTAATAAACCTCCTCTGAACTCCCCCCAATGGAAATTTACCACTCCTTAAGAAAGGAGACCAATATAGTATACAGGACTCCAGGTGTGGTCTCACCAATGCCCTGTAGAGATCTAACCAGACTTATTTACTTTTATACTCCATCCCTCTTGCAATAAAGATCAATATTCCATTTGCCTTCCTAATTACTTGCTGTATCTGCATGCTAATTTTTGTGATTCATGTACAAGGACACCCAGATACCTTTGTGGCACAACATTCTGCAGTCTCTCTCCACTTAAATAACATTCTGCCTATCTATTCTTCCTGTCAAAGTAGACTACCTCACACTTTCCCACATCATGGTCCATTTGCCAATCTTTTTCCCACTCACTTAACCTATCTATATTTCTTTGCGGGCACTTTGTATCCTCCTCACACCTTATTTTCCTGCCTATCTTTGCATCAGCAGCAAAGTTGGCCACAATACAATTGGTCCTTTCATTTAAGTCATTAATGTAGAGTGTAAATAGTTCAGGCGCTAGCACTTGTCCCAGTGGCACTCCACTAGTTACAGTCTGCCAACCTGAAAATGACCCATTTATCTTGAACAAAAACAGAATTACCTGGAAAAACTCAGCAGGTCCGGCAGCATCGGCGGAGAAGAAAAGAGTTGACGTTTCGAGTCCTCATGACCCTTCGACAGAACTTTGATTTCCAGCATCCGCAGTTTTTTTGTTTTTATCTCTCCATTTATCTTGACTCTGTTTTCTGTGGGATAGTCAATCCTCTCTTCATACTAATAAATCATCCCTAGCACCATGACCTCTTACCTTGTGTAGTAACCTTTTATGTGACACCTTATTGAATTCCTTTTGGAAATTCAAATACACTGCATCTACAAGTTCTCCTTTATCCACCCTGCTTGCTACATCCTCAAAGGACACCAACAAATCTGTCAAACATGATTTATTTTTCATAAAACCAGATTGACTCTGCCTGATTGTATTCTGATTTTCTAAATGGCCTGCCACTACTGCCTTAATAATGGATTCTAGCATTTTCCCAATGACAGATATTAGACTAACTGCCTATAGCTTTCTGTCTCCCTCTTTTCTTGAATAAAAGTGATCACTTTACATTAGCATCTGCAGCACACAAGGTGGTCATTTGTCACATTGTGTCTGTTCCGGCTCTTTTGAAGAACTATCCAATAGGTCCCACTCCCCTGCTCTTTCCCTGTAGCCCTGAAAAATGCTTCTAAGTATACATCCCATTCCCTTTTGAAAGTTGCCATGAATCTGTTCCTAACACCCACTATTCTCCCACCCAACTTTTCAAGCAGTGCATTCTAGATCATAACAACTCACTACCTCATCACTCCCAGTTCTTTTGCTAATTATTTTAAATACATGTCCTTCTGCCACTCAGAGTAAAAGACAAGGTTGAAGCATTTTTCAACCATCTTCAGTCAGAAGTGCCGAGTGGATTATCTATCTCGGCCTCCTCTTGAGGCTCCCATCATCACAGATGCCAATCTTCAGCCAATTTAGTTCACTCCATGGGATATCAGGAAATGGCTGAAAGCACTGGATATTCCAAAGGCTAAGGGTCCTGACAGCTTCACAGCAACAGTATTGAATATTTGTGCTCCAGAGCCAGCTGTACCCCTAGCCAAGTTGTTCCAATGCAGCTACAACACCGGCATCTACCCAGCAATTTAGAAAATTGCCCAGGTATGTCCTGTCCAATCTGGCCAATTACTGTTTCATCAGCCTCCTCGTGATCATCAGCAAAGTGATGGATGGTGTCACTTGCAGCATTATCAAGCAGCATATACACAGCAATAACCTACTCACTGATGCTCAGTTTTGGTTTCACCAGGGGCACTCAGCTCCTGACCTCATTACAGCCAAACATTGATAGAAGAACTGAACTCAAGAGATAAGGTGAAAGTGACTGCCCTTGACATCAAGGCGGCATTTGACTTGAGTGTGACATCAAGGAGCCCTAGCAAAACTAGAGTCAATGGGGATTGGGGGAAATCTCTCCACTGGTTGGAGTCATACCTAGCACAAAGGAAGATGGTTGTGGTTGTTGGAGGTCAATCATATTAGTCGCAGGACATCATTACAGGAGTTCCTCAGGGTAGTGTTCTAGGCCCAACCATCTTCAGCTGCTTCATCAATGACCTTCCTTCCATAAGGTCAAAAGTGGGAATGTTCACTGATGATTGCACAATCAGTAACATTCACATCTCCTCAGATACTGAGGCAGTCCATGCCAATATGCAGAAAGACCTGCACAACATTCAGGATTGGGCTGATAAGTGGCAAGTAACATTCATGCCACGCAAGTGCCTGGCAATGCCCAACTCCAGCAAGAGAGAATCTAACCATTGCCCCATGACATTCAATGGCATTACCGTCACTCAATCCCCCACTATCAACATCCTGGGGGGTTAACATTGACCAGAAACTGATTTGGACTAGCCATATAAATACTGTGGCAGCAAGAGCAGGTCACAGGCTGGGAATTCTGTGACAAGTAACTCTCCTCCTGACTCCCCAAAGCCTGTCTACCATCTACAAGGCACAAGCCAGGAATTTAATGGAATACTCTCCACTGGCCTGGATGAGTGAAGCTCCAACAATACTCAATGACACCATCCAAGACAAAGCAGCCCACTTGATCAACATCGCATCCACCGCCTTCGACATTCACTCCCTCCACCACCGACGCACAGTAACAGCAGTGTGTACCATCTACAAGGTGCGCTGCAGAAACTCACCAAGGCTCCTTCAACAGCGTCTTCCAAACCTGCAACCTTTAAGGCCTAGAAGGTCAAGGACAGCAGGTGCATGGGAACACCTCCACCTGCAAGTTCCTCTCCAAGCCACTCCCCATCCTGATTTAGGACGATATCTTATATTCCTTCATTGTCGCTAGATCAATCTCCTAGAACTCCCTCCCTAACAACACTATGGGTGTACCTACACCACATGGACTGCTGTAGTTCAAGAAGGTGGCTCACACACCTTCTCAAGGGCAGTTAGGGATGGGCAACATCAATGCCATTGAAAGAATGAAAAAAAAACAATTTCTACTTATTTACTCTATAAAAACCCTTCATAATTTTGAATATCCCTATTAAATCTCCCTTTAACCACCTGTGCCCTGGGGAGAACAATTAATTTTCTAGTTTTGCCACAAAACTGGTGCCCTGCATCTCTAGTGCCATTCTAAGAATTCTCTGGGCACTCGCCAAGGGCATAGCATCTTCCTAATGAGCAGAACTGAATGCAATACTCCAGCTGGGGTCTATCCAATACATTTATAAAGGCTTAACATAACTACCTTGCTTTTGTACTCCATGGCCGGAATTTTACGGTCCCATTGTGACGGGGATGGGGCCGTAAAATGCGGCAAGCCATTGTAAGCTCCATTGACTTCAGTGGGAACGTAAAATCCCATTGCCGTAAAATTCCACCCCATCTCCCCATTTATAACGTCAATGCTCGCTTATTTTGTTAAAAAAAAGCCCAGCCACCTGCAACCACTCCAAATAGGAGTTGGACTTCCGTGAATCTATTATAATGGTTCCACATGTACTTTAGGACCCAACAGTTTAAGGGTACTTATTATTTTTCTTGAGGGTATAAAAAGATAATGGAACTGCATCTTACCGGTCCAGCTCAATCCGAGGTGATCTGCTACTATGGCTGTCCTTATATCTGTCCTTTCGCATGGGCTCTGAGGACCTGCGATTTCAAATACTGCATTAGACCAACATTCCACGTCACATACATCACATCCAAATTTTGGTCATAAAGCTACTCGTGCCCATATCAAATAAGACATGAATGTTCCCTAGTGACCTATACAAGCGTAAATCCTATCGCGGATCTGAGGTAAGGTCCAGATTCAGAAACGCTGAATGTACAAGATTATATAACATCACAGTGATCATATTGATAATGGATCTAAACATGCTGAAAACACCCAAGAACTTAGCTAATGCCGTGTAACTAGAGTTGATGAACAAACTATATGTTTTTTTTTAAATAAAAGCTCTGGAGGCACCAGTGGTTGCACCTTCTTAACTAACTTTAGGGCTGCAGAGTGGACATTGCCCCATGTTCTCTGCGTAAAATTGGCTGGCATGCTTTACTAAGTGAAGACTATTGGGATTATATTAGAGAAAAGGGGGGATACGAGACAACACAAACAACGACAATGACGACATGGTAGCTAAGGGTAAATCACGCCACAGGCAATCACAAATAATCATGCACTAAAGATCAACAAGTCGAAAATTTTACAAACTAGGCTTGATCTCCGCGATGCGAGCCACGTGAGGCCCAGAAACCTGACTGCTTTCCTCCCCACCAGTCCTTTTACTGTTCCTTGTCTCACTGTAGACCTTTTCAACCTTTGATTTTAAAGGCGCTGCCTCTGGTCTCAAATCTCTAGGAGACCGCGATGTAATGGAAGGTAGGCCGGCTTCTGATAAGGATGCATTTCTCGACGTGCTGTCTTCATCATCAGAGATCTCTGACTGCACTTTTTTCTCTTCATCGGCAAGTCGATCCACAAGTTTTAACGCCTCACCACTAATCCCTTTAAAATATTCAACCGAATGTTTACAGACCTCGCTCACTTGTCCCTTTCCTGCTCTTACTGGTTTAATGGTGGCAGTGCTAGATCTTACCTTAACTGGTAGTCTGGAATAAAACTGCTTCGACTTTACTTTTTCACCCTGTCCCTGCCCTAAGCTGCATTGTGAATTTGCCGTTGAAAGTGAATTAGTTTTGTCAATATTTTTAACGGGAAGTCTAGATTTTGTCTCAAAACATTTGGGTGGTTCTGCTTTCCCCTGTAACTGACTCTTCCTAGGCTGTTTCATCTTGCATGCTGATGCTGATTTCTGCTCTTTATGAGAAACCGATGATGAAGGCATGGACGTTTTAACCGGAAGTCTCGATTTGGGCTTTTTTACTGGTTCCGCGATTTGTTTATCTAGTATTACTCTTTCGCTTGTTGGGGTTGCCAATGAACCTGGATTTTTCTCATTTGTTTTGACAGCCGATTCAATTTGTGGTTTGACTTTAGACTGACTACTATTCTGACTGCAGTCAGTATCTAGCACTGGGGAATCAATTTTGTCATTACAATTACTTATTGGCAAATTGGCCCTTTCACTTTGTCTAATACATTCCTGACTCGTAGCTCTGGGCTCAGTTTCTAACACTGTATGTTCTGCAACCTGATAATCTAACAGCACAGCATCAGCTTTAACTTCGACCACCTCAGGTGCACTCGTATCTTTCTTCATCGTCATTGTAGAAGCAGAAATTCCCATTTTAATTGGCGTGCGTAATTTAGGATCAACTTTAGTAGCAACGGCCGATGAGGGTTTTTCCGCTGGGTTGTCACTGGATACCATTTCCAGGCCATCTCCACTAGCCTGGACTTTCTCATGCTCAACTTGTGGTGTCTCTACTGGCGCCTCAGATGTGTTGTCCCCTGACTGAGGCAGTGTTGTGACTACAAGTGTGTTTTTAACCCTTTCCCCCTTGTCCCCTGACTTCCCTTCAGCAGTATGCTCACCAATTTGGAAAAATTGGAGCCTTTCTTCAACAAAATCCCTCTTGCTCATGTCAATTGCACCACTGCGAGTCATCTCAAACATCTTCCCTTCATGAAATGGGAAGGGATTAGGCTCACTAGTTGGAGTGCTCTCATCTGTTGGGGTTCTGGCTGGGGTTGTATCTGGTGTTGTTGCTTGGGACCTGTCCTCTACTGCTAAGCCAAAGGCTTTTTGCTCATCCTCTCTCAACCTAGCTTCAAAGACTTCATCGTCTCCTCGGCCATTAGACCATGGATCAAAGTCAAGGCCTTTGGTGGCAACAGTTTTAAACGGGGTTGCAAATTCTTCCTCTAGTTTGTAACTAAAATATGTATCATTAAACCGAGTTCTGTCAGGATGCCTGCCTTCCAAAGTGAAGATCTCGGGTCCTGGTTTACCATCAGTTTGCCCTTCGCTTTTCTGTTCAGAAGTCTGAGCTTTAGACTGCAAGGGTGCTTCTTCTTCAGCGCCTACCTTTCCTTCTTCCTCAATTACTGCAAGTTTACCCTGGCTATAGGAACGATCCCCCTGCTTCAAAATCCCTTCAGTGACCCATACATCCATCTTGGTTTCTATTCCCTGATTCAAGGATTTGGAGTCCGTTTCAGTTAAGCCGTCATCTTCATCCTGCAGGTCATATCCATCGAGCGAATCAACTTCTGTGGCATCAGTGTCGTGGGAGAACTCCGCGGTCGTCGCTATGGAGCACTCGGTCACCGACTGGTCATTATTGCCATTTGGGATGGCGTCGTCTTCCGAGTTACTGTCCAAAACAAACTCGTCGTCGCCATCTTGGGGGTCATGGGCATTTTCTGGCTGCGCCATGGCTTTACATCTTGGCAAGCCAGCAGGGCTGTCGTCATGGAGCTTAAAGGTGTACTTTTTTAGCGGAGCGGGCTGAAAGATGGATTCATCGCTGCTCGAATCACTGTCATTGGCTCCGGGTGGGGTTGGGGAGGGTGGCTGGACCCTGATGACAGGCTCGGTCAAGAAGTGTTTGTCATGCTCTTCTTGCAAGTTGAGCTCGATCATGTCTAGCTCATCCTCAGCAGAGGCACAGTGTTCGCTTTTCCTTGCAGTGGGCGTCTCAGTGTCTAAAGTGTTGATGGGGGGGGGCGGAGGAAACTCGATGTAGGCCACACGGTTTTCTTTTGGTCGTTTGTCGTTTCCGTCTGCTTCACTAGGCTTCACCGGTCTCACTGCAAATCCACTCGCCTCTTTCACGGAGGCCACCTTGGCCGGCTCTTCCTCTTCCGACTCTTCAGAAACTTCTGGGATTGGACTAGGTTTTCCGTGCAAGGTTGGCAACTGGGAAGAAAGCTCATAGCTGATTTCCTCAGAACTGGGCGTTTCAGGCGTAAGAGGGCTTTTACCAGAACTTTCTATGAGTGATACTTGTTCCAAAGTGTCATCCTCTGGACTACCCTGGGGAGAAGAGGGCTGCTTGTGAGGTCTAACTGTATAAAAAGTGCCCCTTGTCTCCTGCACTGTCCTGCTCTCCTGACTGATCATTCTTTTGAAACTTCCTTGGTGTGGGCCTCCAGCTTCCTTTTCATACTGTTTGCCCATTTGAACAATACTAACGTACACAGGCAGAGTCTTTATCTCTTTAAATCCTTCAATGCTCGCTAACGGTGCTACTTTTTCCAAATACTCAACCGGACTCTGGTCAAAGAATTCACTCAACGATGCATCTTTAACAGGGCTAAACTCCAGAGAGTCAGGAGATTTGACTGGAGAGGTTTCTAGTTCTTCCCGATAACTGCCCATATCCAAATGATCTCCATGGCTGTTGGAATGACAGTCTCTGGAGCCATTAGTCTGAATGTTGGTCTCTGCTACTTCAAAGAGCTGCTTTCCTTTTCTGACCCGACTAAGGGTCATGTTGGACACACTGGTTATCAGCTCCGACTTGTGGGGTTTCACCTGATCACCATTGCATTCGTGCATCTTAGAAGCTAGTTTAGGTTTTTCCTCTGATATTCTGACTGGGATCTGTGACGAACTTGAACTCTCCTTTTTCACAGTTCTTACTCTCATCTGATCGCCGGCATGGTCACCATCTTCTCTACTAACTAGCTCTGTGTAAGCCGTTTTCTTGGATGGAGAGGTTAACAGTGCTTCTTGAATTTCTTTAACTGAGGGCCTATTATTTGACAGAAACTCCTTCTCCATTGCAGAAGGGCCAATTTTTTCTTGTATCTGTCCATTGACATTAAATTCTACATGAACAGCATTATTTTCCTTCAGGCTGTCATGTACGAGGACATGTGTAAGCTTGTCGCGATGTGATTTCTGATGGGAATTCCCACAGTTCTCCCAAGTCCTATAGACCTTTCTCTCTTTATCTGATTTTATTTGGGACTCAGGTTCTTTATTCAATGCTGCGGCATCTTTTTCAGATGGCCGGATGATGCCTTTTGTGCCAAATATCAACTGCTTTGGAGCAGTGGCCGCAAACTGGGAAATGTGTGCGGGCGGCATAACTTCTACCGTCTTCTGAAGCGCTGACGCCACCGGCTCTGTGCCGACATTCAAACCTCCAAGCCCACTTAAGTCTTTCAACTTACTGGTGTGCACTTCCTTTATCGCTGAGATAGCCCCTTCCGCAGCGTGCTCCAGCTTCTTCTGATTGATTTCTTTCAGAGAGAACTGGTAGACCGGCAGCTTGCTTTCATGCACTCTTGTAAGAGAGAGGTTGTGCTGCCCTTCTTGCAGGTTCTTTTCCAAAAAGCACATTCTTGCTTCGTCGTCAACTTGGCCACAAGAGTAAGGGTCAACGCACTTCCTGAACTTGCCGTCAACGTGATCGTCTTGTACACCTCGGTCATGTGGGTGGATGTATTGTGAGGATTCATTACTCTTCTGTGTTCCAACTGGCTCAGGTTTCGAATGTGGGGAACTGCTTCTCATTTGTTTGCAGCAATGGAATGCTGGTTGGGACAGATCTTCGCTTTGTTTTATTTTATCTTTCATGTCATCTGAAAAACTTGAGTATGTCCTTCGCGCAGAGCTCGGTCGCGAGTCGGCTGCCCTTTTCTCTTCGGCTCGTACAGAATACTTGCGGAAGCATGGGTCACTCTGCTTCTCCTGGCTCCAATCGTCACTCGGCATTATCTCAGTGAGTCGCAGCTTCTCGGGACTGCTGCTGGGGGAACTCAACCCCGAATGTGTTTGCATTCCTTCCCTTCTGTGCGGCTTCTTCTCTGGTGACTGCAGCTCGTCGTTTAATTTTTCCGTTTTATCTCGGAAAAACCGAGACACTTCGGTCAGCTTCTCTTCCGCTTCTTTCACCGTCCTGTCCACTCTGTCTTCATACATAAGCTTTTCCCTTCCACCTTCGAACCTGTCCTCACTGAAACGCATCCACAGAGCATGCTTTGGACTGCCAGACTCTGGTGGATAGTGCAGTACTGCAACCTTTTCGTAAGGATCATCCTGGCCTGTGGACTTACCCATGTTTTCAGGCACAATTTTGTGCAACTTAGCGAGCTCTTTCTCCTGCGCCGAATCATTCTTTCGTTTGTAATGGCTAATCGCCTGCGAGTCTGCACAGAAGACCTGAGGCTGCTCAGTGACTGATTCCTCAGTGTCTGAATGGGAAATGTCCATCTTTTCAGAAAGAAGCATTTTCTCGGCAAACCTGTACGACTCTCCTCTCAGCTCCGAGTATTCATCATCATGATACTCGACAGAGTGCTGTGTGAGAAGCTTCAATGTTTTGTATGAGTCATCGGAGATGAGCTGTGCAGAGCTGGGCCGGCTGTCATCGTCCTGGGAGACGGGAGTGTTCACCCTCGATGATTCCATGTAGGAGGGAAGGGAGTCTTCAGCCGTGAGCTCCTCTTCCTCTTGTTGTGCCTGCTCATCCTGACAGACATCAAACTTCTCTGGGGAAGCTTTGGTTTCTCTTACTTCACCATCTCCCAAAAAATCCTTCTGATAAACAAACAGCTCTTTCTCAGGGTGTTTTTTTGTCTCTCTTACGATGACTTCTGTTGGTTCCGTTTTATTTCCTTTTTCAATGTGAAACTCAATAATTCTTTCCACCTTTGGCTTCAAGTTGGAGTCTTTATCGAGAAACATTAATGGCGCCTCCCCAGTCTTGCTGCTTTCTGAAGAAACTGTGGACTTGTGCTCAAAAAGACCAACCAATTCTTTGGAAGGGTCACGACCTGACTGAAAAGCCTTCATTATATCACGGACAGACATAGTTTCTTCTATTCTTTCATTCGCATTGCCTTCAGTGCTGGGAGGTGAGTGATAAACCATTCTCGTGGTGGTTGTAATGTGTGTTTCTTCTTTCACATGCACTTCTTTGGCCTTCAAGCATTTACTGTCTTCGTCGTCCGACTGCATTTTAATTTGGAAAGCTTTCATCTTGTCCTTGATTGACCCAATTGGTTTTTCTTCTGCTTTTGGAAACATCTCTGGACTTGGCGATGGGGGCGATCCGTCAGTTTTGGACTCCTGTGTTTCATCCGGTGAAGGCTCGTAGCTTCTAATGACACGAACCACTTCAGTCCGTGTTTCTGTAATAACTGGAGGTATAGGAACATCGTGGAACAGAGGTTTAGGCCCAGTGCTCTCTGCACTCTGAGGAGCTGAAGGGGTCTTTTCACTCCTGGTCTCAAACCCACTATCTGACAGAGGACTCTTATCTGGATCATGCTGGGAAAAGTCATCGGGTGACTCCAAGATGGCTTCCGTCGCCATCATTGCATCTGCAAGTTTGCTCAACTCCTTTTCTGAAGCAGAAGGGCGCATTGGTGGGGGAGGCATCTTAAGTTTATGTTCTGGCAAAGGCATTGCTGGCTTATGAGGTCTTTTGGAGAACATTTTCTCTTCGCCTTCCTTTTTAGCATCAGTTTGGCGGTATTTATTGTCACCCATCTTTCCCAAAGAATCAATTCCGAGATCATTTGTCAAATAGTCAACAACTCTTGCCAAACTGAAGTCCTTTTCACCTCCATTATTGGCTTTCATGTGTACATAAGTGCCAAATTCCTCACTGGCCCTTTGCTTCGCTTCTTCAATATCATCATAATCAAATGTAACCCATTCGCCTTCACTCGAAAGATCCCCGTTTGTCTGAGCTCCTTTGACACCATGTTTATTCTCTGTCAACCCATCCTTCTGCAGGATCTCACTGACTTTTACTAAGTCTTCTTTAACCTTTTCCACAAGCTTAAAAGGTTCTTCACTTTCATCTTCGCTTTTCCCTCCTTTTGCAGACACTTCCGAGGGGAATGCTTTATCGCTCGCAGAGTCTGTTTGCAGGATGGCTGTCATCTTCATCAAGTCTTCCTTCATCTCAGCAACATCTTTCAAAATTTCCTGACTTGAGGACAGAGAGGAGGTGGAAGATAGTTTCAGTGCCGAAGGAGCAAGAAACAAGGATGATTTCAGCGGAGATAGTGTTCGGGTAAATTGAGACTGAGATTGCGTGCGTGATTCCATAGTCAAGGATTTTATTGGTGATAACAACGCAGCAGCTGACTTGGTTAATGGCACAGTCTCTGGGAGTCTTTTCAGTTGTGGTTCTGATAACACATTTACAACAGAATACACTGGTACAGTTATAGTCGAAGACGTCACAGAGGTGGTTGTCACAGATGAAGACCTCAGTGAGGAATACAAGGAGCCTGCAGGGGGCAATCTGATTGTTTGAAAAGCAGGAGCAGTTGTAGGCGCTAAGGATTTAAGAGGGGTAAACGTGACAGTACTGGTGGCGGTGTGGGCTTTCTCCGCTACGTCGTGCACAGCTGTGATGGATTTGGCGGCCAGCAGAGCGGCTGACGCTTTCTCGGGTGAGGATCCAGTTGTTTGGCTGCAGAAAAAAGCCGCTGCCGAGGGATACTTGATTGGTGATATCGTTCCATTAGCAGCTGTCTGACCATTCGACAACACGGCTGATTTATAAGGTGAAAACGATGCAGGTGACAGGCCTTGGGCTGCATCAACGATAGACTTCACAGGAGAGGATCCGGAGGACGACATTGATTTCAAGGAAGAGGACAGCACAGTGGGCGCGGTTGTAATTATGGACTTGAATGGCAAAGTGGATGAGTACATGTTAACTGTAGCTTTAGGGGAAGCTGGTGGGGTCATGGTTATAGAGGATCTCTCCAAAAGCAATCCTGCCATTGTTGCAGGGGGCAGCCGTGAGGAAAACAATGAAGATGTTAGTCCCTTTACAGAGGACGATTCAGGCATGACTGATGCTTTCACTGGTGAAGAATTCAAAGCAGAGGAGGGTTTAACAGAATATTGAGTCTGTGTCACTACAGTTTTTATAGGTGACGGTGAGGGCTTAAATGATCTAATTGGAGACGCTAAATCGCTCATGGATCTTACTGAGGAGGTTGTGGAAGCTCCTAAGGTTGATTTGATAGGTGAAGAAGAAGAGACAGACCAAACTGACTTTAATGGGGAGGCTGTAGGAGTGTTGGATGTTGAACTCGACAGAGACGTAATTCCAGATTTCGCTTGTCCAGCTACTGAAATGGGGGCAGCGGCCCAGGACTGAAAGGGCCTTGTGGAAAAGACCGGCTTGTATGAGTACGGTGCGGGGAGAGACCTGGTGGTTCCTGTACTTCGTTCAATGATTTCTTAAACGTTTCAGAAACAAAATCCAAATAAATAATAAAAAAATAAAAGAAAATCAACGAGAAAAATTAAAGAAACGGAGAGACCAGAGAAAAAAAATTTGGTCAGTGAATAGGTTAAACAGTTAGAAGAAAAAGTACAAAATGTTTAAAAAATACAGTGATAAATTCAGTGAGAAAATTGATTGAACAATTTGATCCAGAAAGAATGTTCGCATTTGTTTCTTTTTAATTGGCACAAAAGTTATCAGGCCAGAAACCAAACTAAGCAGCAAAGAAAAACAATGCAAAAACAACGTGAAAAGACAAAAATAGGGTCGAGAATTAGGGATGAAAAGACAAATAAAACACAAACGTGAAACAAATGATGAGAATTACAAAAGGAGATTTAAAGCTACACTAGCATTGCACCCCTATTCACTTCCTTTCGTTAGCTAAATCGTGCTGTCAATCTATATCCACTAGCGTTAGAATTTGGAACATTGAATTATTTTGTTCCATTAACATCAATAAAGAAACCCCTTTTCCTTATTAGGCAAATTAATGTCCGAAGAAAAATAAGTTAAGACCAATTAGTCTTATGTTCTCAGTAGTAACAGTGGAGCAACAGTTAACGCTGCCAACACCTTTATCTAACGTGGGTCAAGCTGGCACAGTGTCAATCTATCAGACAGTGGCATCGAGACCTCCTTCTACACAAGTACAATTTAAATTGTACTCTGTATTTCAAACTAACAGTTTGAAAATGATGAAATGTTTCACTACCAATTCACAGTGTCAGCCTGTCTTGTGTGTGAGTGCACTCGTCACTGGTAGAGTTCCAGTCTCACCCCAGAAGCTTGAGAACAAAATTGAGGTGGACACTCCAATGCAGTACTGTGGGATGCTGCACAGTTGGACACGACATTAAACTGAGGTGGTGTCTGCCCTCTCAAGTGGGTGTAAAAGATCCCATGGCATCATTTCAAAGAAGAAATGGAATGAGTCCTGGCCAGTAGTTATCCCTCAATCAACATCACTAAAAACAGATTATCAGGTCTTTCTCTCATTGCCGTTTGCACAATATTGCTGTATTCAAGTCGGCTGCTGCATTTCCTACATAGCAATATTAACTACACTTCAAAAGTACTTCATTGGTTATAATACACTTTGGGACATCCTGAGGTTGTGAAAGGTGCTATATAAATGCAAGTCTTCTTTCTTTCAATACCTCTAACATGCTTGCTAAAAATAGTTTGCGCTTCAGGCAACATCCTATAATCAACAGTTCCTTGAAATTTGTGATGGGTGTCTGGAGATGTGGTGTCTTTAGTGTTTCTGTATTAAACAGCAACCCGCCCTGGGCAAGCACGGTCTTTCACTTTTTTGGGGTTACTGCTCAAGAAACTAAACTTCAGACATATAATATATAAGCGTGCATCGCAATCAGCATGGAATCAACTTTAATTCAAGCAGCAAATTATATATATAATAAATATATATATATATTAAAAAAATGAAATGAGATGGGAAAAGTAATTTGGGTGGAAGTTTGCAAATCAAAGTTGGATCTTGCTTTCCAGATATACATTTGGACAGGCAACAATGGTAAAATATAGAACAAATTTAGTTATTCATGTGCTTTATTTCAAAATTAAGAGGTCATAAACAAATGTCAAAAAATACAAACATTATTGATGGAGCTTAAAGGAAAATAGACTCACTCATTCCAGGTTCAGCAAGATAGCTGTAGCGCTTACGTAATGCCATGGATGCAAAAGATTGACGACGGTCTGAAGCTCTCTCGATCTGGAAGAAAGAAGATGTGGAGCCATTTTGATTCCAAATTGAAGTATCTTCATTCCATTTCACAGTTGAGACTCTACAACTATGCCTCTTCTCTACACAGAATTTTGTGACATTAAATGCCAATTGAAGCAATATGTTGCTGCTTGACATCCTGATTGAGCAGTCAATTCATCCCCCGCTTTTCAGTCTGCACAATATACCTCTAGGATGTTCTTAGAAATGAAGTTATATATTTTCCCAGTAATTGTTTTCTGCTTCACAACATCTCCACTAATTCCTCTTTAAGGTGTTGTGTTGTTGCTGCCCTCTTCTCAAAGGACAGGATGGCACAGTGCATGGATTTGCTGGTTGTCACCATCAACGCAATGCCAAATTTGGCCAAGTGGAGGTGCACTTCTGCAGGGAAGTGCTAGTCCTGCTTCCAGGAAAGCAAAGCAACAGCTAACCTTCCAGTGAATGAAGGTAATCAAGTTGAAATGCTAGTTAAGCACTAGGACATGCTTCTTTTGACGAGCGCTCATTACTGCATCACTCCAAGGTTCTCAGGGCTGTTGACCACTAATGGTCAGTGCGGACATGTCATGGACAGGATGAATGGAATTGCAAAACACAAGCACACAACACACAGACAAATGAGTTCACTCAATGTCCTTGACACAGACATTATACTAGGCTCACTATTACAATTGGCAATCTTGTTATTACAGTGAAACACAGGACTACAAGTGCGTGTAAGCGGTTAACCAATTTGTTTTAGTGCAAATGCATGTTATAATTTTGAATGTGTAGTATCTTCTTGCAAGTGGCTTGAGAAATGATTTTATTATACAGTTACAACAAATATTCTGGTGTTTAATGCTGGCATAGGAGGTGTGAAGCTAATTAAATCTCATGGGGCTGTTGACTAATTCAATTGGGACTGGACACTGTTCCAGCTTAAGATACACAGGAATATTCATTGTGACCACAAGCAGGCACATTGTGATATAACTATTGAGCCATGGCAGTTGACCCAGTCCTCGCAACATGAATTGATCTTTTCGCTCTCCAATAAAAACTCAACAATACAATAATTTGCTAGATCAAACACTCCAGAGCACAGAGATGGGTACATCGGCCCCATCGTACAATTTCAGCTATCCTAACAATTATCCGAATGTTTTAACCATTTGGGAAAATTAAATAGGATCACGAAAGAAAGTTACAAGATTATAATTTTCTAACTGATTCCAGATTTGCAAAAAATTAAGAAACTTCCCCAATCCAATAAGATTCGGTTTTAAATGGCTGGTGAGGTCAATAGGCCCTATCTGAGGAATGTCATGTGACTACTGTCATGACTGACTGAGCCCAGTTGCAAACTGCCCCCCTGCAATAACTTAATAGTCATCACCAAGTTTAGACAGATTATCAGATTTTTTTTCCTTTACCTCTTCATCTGGATCTGATTCGGTTTCCTTATGGTCCCAAGAAGCATTGCAGAGACAAGGAGCATTATAATGGACAGCAGGGAAAAGAAACATCAGGATATGAAAAGGACCCAGTTGGGGGTACAAAAGGCAAGCACAAGATCAAAACAAGCCCAAAGCCAAAAAAAACCCCAAAGAATTAAATGATTTAATTTACAAAAAAAGAAACACAAATCCAACAACAAATGATGGAAAATGCTACAGTATAGGACTCTAAATTATCAGCCAGTGCAAGGGCTTCATAAACCACACTATTATCTAGAAAACAAGCTTTAGAGATGAATAAAATTGTAAAAGAATGCAGTATGTCTTACAATAGAACAGTGTTTCTAACTTCTAAAGCAGGCAGGTGCTCAGCAAATTTAATGCATTTATCTCCCTTCAAAAGAAGACCTGGTTATTAAAGCCTTTCCACATACTTTTTTGTGAGCCGGCAGGGTAATGTTCAGATTACAGATTGCTGCCAGTGGTAATCCTTTAGAAGTTTTCGGTTCCTTGAGGAAAGACAGACGACCGCAGGGCTCCTGGCTGTTGTCTCTGACCTAGAAATAAGAACCATTTTGTTTAACACAATAGGTGATACTGTTGAGCTCTCCAGCCTGGACAATGACATTTAAACCAACATCACTGTAAGCCATCTAACCAATAACCTATCTCATTTGCTGCCTGCGGGATCTTGCCATGCAGTGTGTTGGCCTGCAGGGCATCAGCTGCACAGAAAATTTTACTGTAGAACTTATAAATCAGTACCATCTTCAGGTTGTTTAAAAATATTTGCATAGACACATTGTAAAATGGCCCAAATGCTCATTTTGTTGCAAGGGAGATTGTGGGTTAGTCTTGGCCTGTCATCCAATCAAACCCAACATAGTTGGCTGTGTGAATTGCATGTGAAAAGAGTTTGTCAGTCTCAGTTCTATTCTCTGTGGGCATTGGCCTATAACACAACTGATGGCCTCACTCAAGACAGGACCAAAGCATGGTTGACTTGGGAAGTGAGGAAAAAACGACATTAGGGGAAGCTCTTCCAAGGCTGGGACTGAAGTGCACTATTGGGACAGCAAAGGGCGACTTGACCCAGTAACGTTTGATGTTGACACTGGGCTCCTGAAACCGACGAAGTTGCATTGCTCTGCACCAACATCCATCATTAAGTCCCACTCCAGAGACTTCAGCACTGAGCTGACACTCCAACACAGAGATGAGGGAGATCGATGCCACTGGGTGTCACGTCTTTCTGGTGAGATATTAGGCAGGAGAACAATTTGCCCTTTTAGGTGGACTTAAAAGTTCTCTTGGCGCTCCTTGAAACAAGAGCAGGGGAGATCTCCTCTGTGGCCTGGCCAACATTTATCCCTAAACCAACAGCACTAAAGCCAATTATCTGCTCATCACCACATTGCTGTTTGTGCAATCTTGCTGTGCACAATTGGCTGTTGTCCTTCCCCACAATAAAACAATGACTACAGTTTAAAAGTACTTCATTGGCTGTAAAGCACCTTGGGAAGCTCTAAGGACATCAAACGAGCAATATAAACGCAAATCACTGGCACCTTGATAAAAGAGCTCTTTACTCAGTTAAGTTTTTTTTGTATGGCAGCATTCGCATCTTGCTTTCAAACAGCTATAAAAATAAATTGATATTTTAATGTCAACAAGTTTCAAACTAGAAGTGCATTAGACTGGTCACTACATCCTTCATCATCAAATGGAGTTTAAATGAAAGGCCATTAAGTTATCATTTAAAAATAGCACACAGATTGCATTTTTCACAGCATGTTAGCGAACGCACATTTAGAAGGAGTTTCAATTTGGGAAATAGATACATAGCTTCAGACAAAGGCCCACGTGCTTTTCCCTCAGCTCGTTTATACAAAGTCTCTATTATGCTTTGCTTGGGGCAGGGGTCACGAGAGAAGTGTTTGGCATTGAAGCATTCATGAACAAAATAAAACTCTGCTGAACACATTAGCCTAACAAAGTGGTGATTGTTGCTGCTGTCTCTCTTGTGCAACCCCCACTCCATTCACCCCACTACTGACAGCCATGTCTCCATCTGTCTGAGTCTTAAACTCTAGATTTATCCCCCTAAACATCTCTGCCTCACTTCCCTCCTTTTAAGACACTCCTTAAAACTTATGTCTTTTGACCAAATTCTCGGTCATCTGTCCTAATACCTCTTTATGAACAGTTGATCTGTCTTTGATGGTGTTAGCTGAGGGATGAATGTTGGCCAGATTGCTAGAAAAACTATCTGCTTTTCTTTGAATAGTAGCACTGGATCTTTTACATCCACCTAAACTGACAAATTAAATTTTGGTTCAAAATTACATCCAAAATATGGCCCCTCTGACAATGCATCTTGGTGTCAGCCTAAATCACATGCTGAATTCTGTGGCGATGCTTGAATCTATGACAATTGGCTCACAAATAAGTGTGCTATCAATGTTAATAATGGTCTATCAATTATGTTAAGATACACTGGTGAAGGGCATTGTTTAATTAAGTGTTTTGAGCACGTATAATTAGAGGGTGCCCCTTCTAGGGGCTATCAATTTGTTAATTATTTTATTTTGGGCTTAAAAGTATATAAATAGGGTATAGCTGGAACTCTAGGTAGGAATGTACAGATGAGACACTAAAGAAGGCAATAAATTCTCTTGATAAAGGAAAGCTCTATGTCTTGGTTTCGACTTCACCAACCAGCTCGGATCCTATTAACAACCAACTGAGCCAAACTATCCTTAAGTGGGGAGGCGGTGGTGTAGTGGTGTTGTCACTGGACTGGCAATCCAGAGACCCAGGGTAATGCTCTGGAGATGTGGGTTTGAATTTGAATTCAATAAATATTTGGAATTAAAAGTCTAATGATGACCATGAAACCATTGTCGATTGTCGTAAAAATCCATCCGATTCATTAATGTCCTTTATGGAAGGAAATCTGCTGTCCTCACCTGGTCTGGCCTACATGTGACAGCAATGTGATTGACTCTTAAAAATGCCCTCCAAGTAAGGGCAATTAGGGATGGCCTAGCCAGTGATGCCCACATCCCACGAACAAATTTAAAAAAAAAACAAGATTTTTGCCACCTATCCCAAAATGTCCTCCTGTGGCTCAGTATCATGTTTTGTCTGGTTATAGTCCTGTGAAGTGCGTGGGATGTCAATCTCACATTAAAGATGCCATGTTAATAAAAAATAAGTTGTTGTTGCTTTCTCACCTTCACACCGAATGGCAATCTATTTTCTTTGAAAGCATAAAAGTTGAACACCAGCTGCTGGCCTGCTTTGGCTAGAGGAGCTAGGTTTCCATAGCAATCCACAAAGATGGGTTTACCTTCAAGCACCTGTTGGC
The DNA here is from genome assembly GCF_017639515.1 of Carcharodon carcharias. NCBI lineage: Eukaryota > Metazoa > Chordata > Chondrichthyes > Lamniformes > Lamnidae > Carcharodon > Carcharodon carcharias. Next base: position 52,719,365 of record NC_054483.1, on the reverse strand, counting down.
AAGATTACAAATAAGCGCAAACTGTGACTGAAGAAATGTGTCAGTCATTTTGACAAATCCATTTTCAGAAATTTATGAAATGAAAGTGATCTTTAAAAATTAAACTGTTTGAAATCCCATTAAGCCTCTGCCCCAGACAAAAAAAAGGCAAAACCTCTACCATATTTCTCAAAACTGACTTGAAATAACTTAATGAGATGCCTATTCATACAGTGGAACATGACCTAGAGAATCCACCAATATTAACCCTAGTGTTTGTGTCGATTGTAAACAAACAATCATGGCCCAGGTACCAGGTGCAGAACTAGATTCGATTGGGATAAAATGTTTCCTCTGATCAGGGTATCAAGAATGTGTGCATGATCTTAAAATTACAGCTGAGCCAATGGAGGAGGACTGTAACTGAGTCATAGAACGGGAAGTTAACGAGAAAGAATAAGGGTTCCTTCTCAAGGCAAACATGCCCCGATGCCACTAGCTGGTGACAGCCTGTCCACTCAACTAAAGCCCAAACCCTCCAAAGCTATAAATGGGAAGGGGAGAATTGAAATCAAGTATTTTATTTAAAACATGAGCAACAGATGTAGGCCATTCAGGTGCATGAGGCGGTTCTAATATTAGACCACAATCATCTGTACTCAACTCCATTTACCTACCTTAGCTCCATAACCCTCAAAACCCTTACCAAACAAAAATCTATCAGTCTCAGTCTTGACAGCTCCAATTACCCACAGCAGCCTTTTGAGAGAAGAAGAGTTCCAGATTTTTGCCGCCCTTTCTGTGTTTTATTCCCCATTTTTCTTCCTCAATGACCCGGCTCTAATTTTAAGATCATCCCCACATTCTTGATTACATATGAACATACAAATTAGAAGCAGGAGTAGGTCACTTGGCCCTTCGAGCCTGCTCCGTCATTCAGTAAGATCATGGCTAATCGGATGGCAACCTCAACCTCACATTCCTACCTACCCCCGAAAACCTTTCAGCCCTTTGTGAATCAAGACTCTATCTAGCTCTGCCTTAAAAATATTCAGAGGCTCTGCTTCCACTGCCTTCTGAGGAAGAGAGTTCGAAGGACTCACCACCCTCAGAAAAAAAATTCTCCTCAACATTGTCTTAAATGAGTGATCCCTTATTTTTAAACAGTGACCCGATCAGGTGAAACAGTTGTTTTAACTGTGTAGCATCACAACAGAAAGCAGACAAAACAAAAAAAAAAGTCCAAATTTAAAGCAGAGATCCAGAAGTTGGTCACGCGCCCGTGTGCAAAGTAGCGCAGGCCGATCTGCAGCAACGCTAAGAGATGGCAGACTGCTGCTTCACATGGGACAAAAAGAAAGGCGGAGGGGAAAGTGAGACTGTACCTCGATGTCCTTGCTTCGGGCCACTTCAGTGAAGTTTTCCTGCTGCTCCAATGTCTTGTCAACTTTATCGTCAGTCATGCAGAAGCAACGCAGGCGGGCTTCCACAGGGTCATGCATCTTGGCAAATACAACAAATTTGGCCATGTACGGGACACAGATTAATTCCCTGTAGAGCTGTGTGGCTAAACTAACAGTTTCTGGCACCTGATGGCAGTCGACAAGCCAAAATCTGTGCATGAAATTACATAAACATGAAGTTCATTGAGACCTTTAGAGTTTGGCACGCATTCAACACACGAGATCATTCAAAATGGGAGGCCGCAAATTACTTTTGAAACTAGGTCACGTGAATATTTTATCAGGCTTCGTTACTCGTCTCATTTCTTTCCAGTGTGGAGGTTGATAATTATCTGTATGGAATGAAAGAAACAGTCTTCTGGGAAAGCCGCAGTTTGGGAGTATCCCGTATTCCCAGGGTTTGTTTTTTCCTCAATACTGCAGGAATTTTCAATTCTATTCATGTATGAAAACTGTCACTTGAAACTATCTGCTCCATGGTGCTCATTCTTATATCAAAAAAAATGCAGATACACAAATGTAGCAGGGTTAGCAATCCTCCAGCAGTCTCCAGGAATTAAACATTAATCTCCAGGTCACTGCCAAGCAACACTCAGAAGAAAGTGGAACATTAAATTAAATCAAAATTGTGTTTCTTCACCCCATTTTTCTTTGGACACTTTCATTTATTTTAGTTACAATAATATTGGAGGTGATGGGGGGAATAAAAGGCTGTCTGGCCAGGTTGGTTGTTGGAGACAGGTGGTCATGTGATGAAACCTCCAGGAATACGTCTGATCAGAGTTGGCAACCCTGGAATCTAGAGGTGTAGTAGAAACGGATGAGTCCTTCTTGTTTGGTTGTGCCCATGGCTGCTTTCCAGTGAATACAATGGTCACAAGGAGACATTATGGTTGAATTTGGTGCAGGTTTTGCTGTTCTGAAAATCATATATTATCAGTAAATAATGTGAGCATTGGGCATATTGAAAGGACACAAATCTGGAAATCAAGCAGAGGCAAAGTGGGGCCCAAGCTATTTGGTGTCAAAAAAAAAAACGGGACCTTCTAAATCCCGACTTCAAAAAAACAAAGGAACTTTGTTTAATCTTTATGGAACTTAGGCAAATGGCAATAATTACAAACTGTGACAATACAAGTGGAGAGGTTGAAAAGGTGTTCCGGTAGTTTTAAAGAAGAGGAAAAATGAGAAGAGAGGGCTCAGCACTAGGTCTGTATCTGATGGTTCAGAGGCAGTTCAAAATAACTCTGCTGGGGGTGGGGGCATTCTTAAAGGGCCAGTATCCCAAAGTGATCTCCTTCCCTTCCTCATCCAAACAAATGATGTCAAATTGCCACTTCAATCCTGAACTCTGAATGTAAGGGGTGAGGAAGAAGCTAACTGTCTTATCAGGTCGGAGTTTCCCTCACCTCAGTACTATAGAAATGGCTTCATGGCATTCCTGGCTACTTATTTCACTCACGTAACAGGAAACACAAGTTTACAGGCTCTTAAAAATCTCAGCAACCTGGAGGGATGCAGTCCAATCCTGATAACTCAGACACTAAGAATTATTCAATGATTGAAACTAAACAACATTAACAAAATAGCAAAGTGGGAATTCAGTGTTCAAAAGAAATTGAACTCCGAGTTAAATTAAATTTAACTTTAAACAGTGAGTATTAGAATCAGAATCTAAATAACATCATGACAATTCTGAAATGACAGACCACTTACAGAATGAACCATGATGGCCGTTAATTTCAAAAACTGAAATATTAAAACACCATTCAGGCAGAACGTATGCTTGCATGTATACGATAACAGTAAGAATACAAACAGGGGTTCCTGACCAACTGTCCCCTTTTTACAATAGTAAAATTATTTTCTTATACATCTCTGCTTTGCTAACTGGCTTGAAGAAGTAGTTCGGCCATTTTCATTGCTTATTACCCAGACAGTTAGATTAGGCAAATTGGGTGGGTAGTATTTTTAACTTGAAGGCACATCCATTATGCCCTACTGCTAACAAGGTTGGGATGCTTTGTAAGGGAGTGGGTGCCATGAAATTCTTTGGAAAACTGTACCTGGCTGAAACATTTGTCGTGAAAGAAACTGCTTCATTCACAAAGGTTAATGGTGTTGTCCCTGTTATCTCTTCCCACTGAGCAGGTGATGTGCCTCCTATCAATTAAAGAGAGAAAACGTCAGAACAAGCCGTCAGGGCCAATGAGGGCTTCTGGTCACAACATGGTAAATCGATGATAATATTCTCCAACAGACTAATGAATATTACACCTGGAATATTAAACACCTGTGGATTAAACCTACAGGTCCAAATACGGAACCTATAGAAAATCTAGCTTGTTTATTGCCACATTTATCACAACTACCTGTCCAGAAAAAAGTTCAAGGAATACTGGTACAACATTGTAAAGGCTTAGCACCCCAGGCTGGATTGTAAAAACATTAGTGTTTAATTAAGTCAGCAGTGTGATGGAATACTCTCCACTTGCCTGGATAGCTGAAGCTGCAACAACACTCAAGAGGCTCAATAGCATCCAGGTCCAGGACCAGGACTTGACTGACACCCATCCACCACCTTAAACATCCACTCTCTCCAACTTAAGATGTACTGTGGGCCATCTACAAGATCCACTGCAGCAACTCCCCAGGGCTTCTTCAACAGCACCTTCTAAACATGCGACCTCTATCACCTAAAAGGACAAGGGCAGCAGCTGCATGGAAACACCACCACCTAGAAGTTCCCCTCCAAGCCACTCACCATCCTGACTTGGAAATGTATCGCCATTTCTTCACTGTCGCTGGGTAAAAATCCTGAACTCCCTCCCTAGCAGCACTGTGGGTGTACCTACACCACATAGACTACTGCGATTCAAGAGGGCAGCTCACCTCTACCTTCTTAAGGGCAATTAGGGATGGGTAATAAATGCTGGCCTAGCCAGCAATGTCACATTCTGAGGATGAATAGGAAAATTACATATTTGACTTGCACTGCACAATAAAAATGATCGACAAACTATTTCATGCTTAAAAAATATTGGCACTTCAAATGGTTATGTGCAGAATAGGGTTAGGGCAAACCAACCTGTTATACTACACAACAGCCTGAGGCTTGGCGTATCCCCCCTATATCCATTTGAAACATCTCCTCCTGATGCAGGTGGCACTGGAATCATCATAGTAATAGGTTTGTGGAATTTCCTCCTCCTGGGTTCCACAGTTACAATAGGGCTAAACGTGGCTCGGTTCCCAAGGATCTTTTTGACAAGGTCGTCTGGGACTGGCTGGGCCTGTGGAATAAGCACAAACCAACATTAAAGCTGGATAATAAGGGTCACATTTGCCACCACACGTCAGTTGATAATAAACAAAGGAAGGATCTCAGAGTTCAAAATCTATGTGCTTTGTGATGCGCAGTTATTTTCAACTAACAGCCTGCATTTGTCAATCATACAGGCACCTCCCGAACAAAGTTAGAAAATTTTCTGTACTTGACAAGTGGCTTAAAGTTACAATTAAAGTGGTAACACATTGGAATCATGGACACATATGACTCCTCCAAAATGTCCTTTTAAACCGCCCTGTTTACACGGTAACAGTATCAGGCAGGTAAAGGGACCATTGGCCTACCTATCCAGATGCATTTCTAATAACCGTGAGTCCCATTACTGACACAAATCTGTCTAGCTTCCTTCATGAATCCCATTGACGCTTTTTGTTCGAGCAGCCAGTAATCTGTTCCACATATTTATCACTTACCAGTTAAAAATATGTTCTTCCAACAGTTCCCATTTTTTTCTGTTATCCTTAATTTACGAACATACAAAATACGAGCAAATGTAGGCCATTCAGCTCCTCGAGCTTGCTCCGCCATTCAATAAGATCGTGCCTGATCTGTTTGTGTTTCAAATTCCACATTCCCACCTACCCCGATAGTTGATTCCCTTGCCTAACAAGAATCTATCTCCGCCTTAAAAATATTCAATAACCCCTCTTCCAACGCCCTTCTAAGGCAGAGAGTTCCAAAGTCACACAACCCTCAGAGAAAAAAAAATTCTCCTCATCTCTGACTTAAAAAGGTTACCCTTAATTTTAAAATTAGTGCCCCCTAGTTCTGGACTCACCCACAAGAGGAAACATCCTTTCCACGCTCACCTTGACGAGACTGTTCAGGGCCTTATCTACTTCAATCAAGTCATCCCTCACTCTTCTAAACTCCAGTGGAAACAAACCCAGTTTGTCCAACCTTTCCTCATAAGACAATCCTGTTTATTCCAGATATCAATCTAGTAAACCTCCTCTGAACCCCCTCCAATGCATTTATATCCTTCCTTAAATAAAGAGACCAAAACTGCACACAGAAATTGTAAAAAGTTGAAGCACCAGTACAGACCCCTGCAGGACTCCACTTGTCACATCCTGCCAATGAGAAAAAGATGTATTTATGCATACTCTCTATTTTCTGCCAGCCAGCCAATATTCTATCCATGCTAATATGTTACCCACTACACCATGAGCTTTTATTTTCTGCAATAACCTTTAATGTGGCACCTTATCAAATGCCTCCTGGAAATCTAAGTACAGTACGTCTACAGGCTTCCCTTTATCCACAGCGCATGTTACTCCTTCAAAGAACTCCAGGAAAAGGGTTAAACATGATTTCCCTTTCACAAAACCATATTGACTCTTCCCTATTACCTTGAGTTTTTCCAATTGCCCAGCTATAACCAACTTAGTAATTGATTCTAACACCTTCCTCACAAAAGACGTCAAGCCAACTGGCCTAAAATTTCCTGCCTCCCTGCCTTCTTGAATAGAGGGGTTATATTTGCTCCTTTTCAATCTGATAGAACCTTTTCAATCTGATAGAACCTTTCCACAATCCAGCGAATTTTCAAAAATGAACACCAACATATCTACTACCTCATTAGCCACTGCTTTTAACACCCTAGGATGAAGTCCATCAGGACCGGAGACTTGTCAGCCTACAGTTCCATCAGTTTGCTCAGTGCTGCTTCCCTAGTAATTGCAATTTCACCAAGTTCCCTTCTCCCTTCCACCTCCTGATTTACAGCTAACATTGGAATGTTTTTTGTATCTTCTATAGTGAAGACAGAAGCAAAATATTTGTTCATTTCATCCACCATTTCCTTATCATCTACTATTAACTCCCATTCTCACTCTCTAGAGGACCAACACTCGCTACTACTCACTTTACTTAGTCTATTCCTTTCTAAAAACCTGTAGAAATTTGTAAACATGACTTTGGGCTTGTGCCCTGTACTTGCCAGTTTATTTGGATGTAAATTGTCTAAACCTTTCATAACTTTAAAGAAATCTATCATATCACTCAGAGTATCCTCCTGCTGGAAGAACAGAAAGGCCCAGAGTTTGTCAATCTACTGGAGCAAAACACCAGTGCGAAGTTGGCATTAAGACTTCATTATTGTAATGTCACCTCAAGATATTTGAATAGCACTTGGATGCAGAGATGCACATCCAAAGGTTATCTTCAAAAGATTCTTTTTGAAAGCAGGATACTCCTCAGCTCAGCAGACATGTGTTTTATTTTGACATACATGTACAGCCAACACCTCAGTCCACAACAGCATTGTGTACCTCTGCACATGGTGACTTAATTATGTAATGGCACCAGTTTGAGATTGGAGCCAGGACTGTGTGCTTGACACTGGAAACTACATAACCACTGTTATGAAAAGAGGACCCAATCTGTAAGGGTTAATTCATTCACTGTGCTTCGATTTGGGGCCACAGTCCAAGAGGCTGCCGGTCACCAATAGGGCTACATCACTTTAGTACTGATTCTCCGGCCTACGTTTCCTTTAAGGGAAGATTCCCGCTCTGACTGTGGGATCCGTGAATTTAATTTGTGGTACAAACAGAGAGTCAGTCAGGAAAAGGCGCAATGTAAAGTATGCAGCAGATGAATAAATTAATGTGTGGAAGAGGAGGAAGTCTTAGATTGCAATATGAAGCGCTAGGCTTTGCTCTTTACTGCCTGCTAGCCTTCAGCTATGCAAGTCATTCCAAAAGATTTGCTCCTAAGGAAACTTGGCAAATCCATCAGTAACAGCTGTGCATATCTGGAATTGGGCAAAAGCATGCCAAATTAGTCAGAATGATGAACTCAGAATTGGAGAGGGTCCAAAGGATTTGCAAGCATGAACAGTGAATTGTATCACCTTCCTCAAATTACATTGAATGGGCAGGGTAGTGTTGAAGGTAAGATCTGAACACTTCGGAAATTTTTGCCAAGTAACTTCAGAGGTTATACCAAATTGGGCTCTTGTAAAGGAAAAATAACTGGAATGCTATGCAGCTCAAAGTGGAGTTATGTCCCCATCAATGCAGCCTCTTGTGAGATTAAGACCTTTCTGTAAACTTGGTTCTTAGAATCATGTTTCTGCATCGAGCGGTTCCTGAGAAGTCCAGACTGGCCGTGCTACATTGTGGGCACGCTCCAGGACAATGGGTACTGTTTACTCCAAGTAGCAAAGCACACCACCATTTCTGGTAACTAGCCCATTGCCTTGTGGCCATGAAGGAGCTCATCTCCAAGCCTGTGACTGAGAAGCTGTCAGGGGTATTGGTAACCATTTCTGTTGCTGGTCCAGTGGTATCCTTCCAGCAACACTATGGAAACCCAACTCGAGGGAGTGGATATTGGTGCTCCATTACTGGTAAACCTGCTTCTTGAAATAGCACCACATGAAAGATTTATATAGTACTTTTACAACCTCAGGAAGTCACAAAGGAACTTACAACCAATAAAGTACTTCTGAAGTGTAGTAACTGCCGTAATGTAGGAAATAATTCAAGCATAGCACGGCTCCAAGAAATAGCACTGTAATCATGAGAGGACAAAAGGGAAATGCGCCATCTAGAATGAATGTCAGAAAAATGGCCCCTCTGACAGCATACTTGAGTTTTAGCCTGGATTTTGGGCTCAAGTCCCTAGAAGGATGTAAGGCCGTAAAACTCTAATTCAGAAGCAAGGGTGCTACACACTGAGATACCACAGTGAAGTATTTTCGAAGTGTTGTTATTGTTGCAATGTGGGAAACACAGCAGCCATTGTGCACCCAGCAAGCTCCCACAAACAGGAATGCGATAAGGGAGAGGAGGGAGAGGAAGGGGAAAGACCATTAACAATATAATCAAGTCACTTAATGCCAAACGTGGTGTGTAAGATCAAGTGAAGATCAGTCATGTGCCAGCAGGGGCTGGGCAGAGGTGGTGGCCACATGATGACCACAAACTACATTTGCTGTGTACCAACACCTGGGGTCAATATAACCCAGAATTTACTCCCATTTTATAGCATGTGCGTTTCGGCGTTCTAGTTTTCAGTTACTGCTGGTGAAGTCAAGTTTTTGAGCTGACAACACGATTTCGCACAAGTCTGTGTAACCACAGTAAAAGTGAATACCCTTAGTTCCTCCTGGTCTTTCAGCACCAGCATACCTTTGTAAGTATAGTGCACAACATTCGCTGCATGTGCAGTGGTGCCCCAAGTTTCCAAACCCAGAAACCATCACCTTAATGATCAGGCGGACACGTCCAAAGCATCACTAATCCCTGCAGTCAGGGTTGGAACGAGTAAGTCAATATAGAACTGCATGAGATCATACTCAGGTTGCGTTGTGTAGTTCCTACGAAAATATGATTGCATGGTAGCATTGCTCCAGTTAAGTTTTTTATTTGCTTTCAAAATAGGAACTCAGCAAAAACTGGCTAAAATGGCCAAATCCACAGCTGGAGTGTATTGAGTATCCCACAGGAAGGGAATTTTTTTCTGAATAGTCACTACAGCATGTTCAGAGAATGCAGTACCTTTGCCAGTACAGATCTGCTGATCAACAGACAGCCACCCACTTGAGATTACCAAATGGAATCCTGAGCTCCAGAAGAGTGTCCCACTCACGGGAAGCGTGGGTTGGAAGAATTGGGGGCTGCAATGTTGTAGCCTGATCTTTTCCCGAGCTCCCTTATAATACACTATATTACTGGCAGAATGGGATGACAAAATTAGCCCAGTGTTTATATTGAATTCTTCAGCCATACAACTATTTGCATGCAATCAAGTCTGAAATATTTAAAACAATTACATTTTTATATTTTGGTGGAAAATATTTCAACGTGCAGAATAATAGTTACAAATACATGAGGAGAAACTTTAACATTTAGTATAGAAGCATAAGGGTTTATGACACAGGAGGGCCATTGACTCATCAAGTTCGTGCCAGTTGTTTGGAGTAGCAGTCCAATATTGATCTCACTTCCCCATATCTCACCAAAGCCTCTTTTTTAACACTGCTTCAAACATTCACACCATTTTCCCTTTGTGTTGAACACTGCTTGGCAAAGCATTCCATTAATCAATAATTCCTCTGCATTAAGAACTGTGCACCTCACACTGATACTGATAACTTTAAATTGATGAACTCCTCCCTTGTTACCGATAACTCCAAACCACTCCCCCACTCCACCCTCTCCTCCCCCCCACCCCTCCCCCAAACCCTTCCCTGCACTCTCAGAATCTCGAAGGAATAGCCTTTCCCTTCCACCCTAACAAAGCTTCTTTATTTTAAAAACATCCAGAGAATCTCTCCTTTGCCTTCTCTGCTTCACTGGAAATAGTCCTTACATCTCAAGTCTCTAATCATTATCACAGTTTCCCCTCCCTGCATCATCCTGGTGAACATCAGCTTTTCGTACTCCATGGTTGAATGTCCTCCTGCACCAAGATAACTAAAGACTTATTAAAGTATTTGCATCAGTGTCACACCTACATTCACTGCATGTAACATAGTGACATTGTGTAAATCATTTACTTCAATCAATTAGTTGCCTTTCTGTCTTAAGTTTTTGTCCTGTCAGAAAATCCAAGGGGGGAATTTTATGGAGCCCACAAGACCAGGAAATGTGGTGTGTTTAATTAGGGCAGTTGTGAAATCTCCATTTCCCAATGACAGGCTGAGATGCAGCAACAGAGTCAGCAGAGTATATGCAGTTTGTGGAGCCTCACAGCAGCCTGTGGTGGGGGGTTCTTGTAATACATTTGCATGCCATGTATACTCATTAGCATAAACCTTTTCTTAATTAGAGCCTACCTTCAGGATAATGTCAGCAACGCAGGGGAATCTCGTGTCACTTGTTCATGTTTGTTTAAAGGTGGCACGCACCAGTCGGCTTTGTGCATTTGTATGTAAGGTCAGCGGTTTTCCTTATTTAATTCCATGGTATGAGGGAGGGGAGCAGGAGAACGGCAGCTTGCATGGAGACTCGGGGCCGGCAAGGTTGAGTCAGTGGAGAGGGGGTTATGGAGTGGGGTCAGGGGCACGGAGGAATGAAAGAGGTATCCAAAGGCTGGGGGAACAGAGGATATGGTCGGGGGCAGGGAGGAGTGAACTGGGAAGGGCCTGGTATCCCAAATGTGGTGGGAAGAGTCAGTCGAGCTAAGAACATTAAAGGCCTGAAGGGTGATTGTCATTACTGTCCAAATGTGTGCCCATCTCAGGGTATTGGCTGGCAGAGTCCTTACAGGGCTTTGAATTCACCTACAAAATTTAAATTATTCCTGCTGAGAGTGCTCTCAGGCAATGTCCTTTACAATGCATTGGAGGGAGGGCCAGCTGAGCCTGCAGGTTTAACCATGTCCCACAGATTGGGGAGTAGAACACTAGAGGCTAATATGAGTGAACAAAAAACACAACATTGTTTCTCCCACAATAAAAGAAATGTCCCTAACCCCCCCTGTAACCATCGATGCGTGCCAACCATGACGTATGCCAGCACATTTAGCTTTCTGACAAAGCTAGTCTCAACAAATAACGATGATGCACTTGCGAATAAAGCAAAACCAATGTAAAATGAAATACTTACAAGCAAAATTTTGAAAAATCCCTGTGCCACTTATGTGCTCTCAAGTCTTGTGTTAATGGCAATGGAGTTCGGCAGGAAAGTTGTGGCCATGAGGCAGAGACTCCTTATTTGTCCAGGAGGCTGTTTTATAGCCTGCCTGTACCTGCTGTTTTGTCAGCTGATGGTGGGTTTCACCACTGAAAAGCTTTCTCCACTGAGTGATCACATGCGCTTCCTGTGCACACCGCCAGCAGTTGGCAAATTTTAATTGTAATCACATGGGAAATGGAAAAAAGGGAGAGGGGTGGTGCACACTCCCGGTTACACCGTTGGGAATTGCACACTGTTGAAAAAATCCCCCCTCGCCCTAGTGTCTATCAACAGAATTGAACAGAAGCGACATTCAATTGTTGTAATGTAGCTTTTATCTCGTACTTAGCCTGGCAAATTAAATGCCCAATTACCTGGAGGCCCACTCTGATCCTCTTGGTTAAGGCTCCCTCTGGGAAGGATGCTTGCACAAGTGGAATGGTTGTGCTGCTCAACATTCCTCCTTCAGGTCCCATCTGATTACTTTCTTGTTTGATCCGAGAGACGACAGCAAAATACTGCGGAAAATCCTTGGTGACAATTCGGCAGATGCGTTTCTTCTCTAGTTCATCAAGGCTATCGAGTTCTAAGTGAGAATGGATTAGTATGTTGCTTTCAGATCTCTTAAGTCTGACTTGCATGCAAACACATTTTAAACTTCCATTATCCTCCAGCTCAAAGCATCTGTTTAAATGCAATTGCTTATATTAAGACCATAATCAGAATTGTTGGAATTATAACAGACAAGGGCACTAGCTAGAATCATAGAATCATACAGAGCAGAAGGAGGCTGCTTGACCCATTGCACCTATACCGGCTCTTTGAAAGAATGATCCAATTAAACCCACTCTGCTGATCTTTCCTCATGGCCCTGCATTTACGTTTTTCCTTTTCAATTCCCTTTTGAAAGTTACTGCTAAATCTGCTTCCATCATGCTTGCTGGCAGTGCTTTCCAGATTACAGCAAGTTGTGTAAAAAATAACTCTCACCTCCCCGCTCTTTTTTTTGCCAATTATTTTAAATACGTGTGCTCTGGTTACCAACTTACCCACCACTGGAAATAATTTCTCCTCATCCACTCTATCAAAATTCTTCCTAATTTTAGACACCTTCATGGTATCTCATCTCAATCTTTTCTATCTGAAGAGAATAACTCCATTTTCTCTAGACTGTCCACATAACTTAAGCCCCTCAAACCCGATACCATTACAATCAATCAATCTCCTGTACGCCCTCGCCAAGACCTTAGCATCCTTTCTAAAGTGCAGCACCCGGATTTGGACACATTACCCCAGGTGAAGCCTAACCAGCAATTTTGCCCTTTTCTTTTTATTCATTCACAGGATGTGAGCATCATTGGCAAGGCCAGCTTTTATTGCCTGTCTCTAATCACCTTGCTAGACTATTTCAGGCAGCGGTTAAGGGTCAATCATATCGTTCTGGGTCTGTCACATGTGGGCCCAGCCAGGCAAGGACAGCAGATTTCCTTCCTTGAAGGATATCAGTGAACCAGATGGGTTTTTATGACAATTTAGCAGTTACGTGATCACAATTACCAATGTTAGCTTTTTACTCCAGATTTATTTAATCAGCTGAATTTAAATTTCACAGTTGCTGCGGTGGGGCTTGAACTCATGTCTCTTAAATCATTAGTCCAGACCTCTGGATTACTAGACCAATAATTTAACAACTATGCTATTGTTCCCATGACACAAGGCCCACACATTTGGCACTGTCACTTGGCTCTCAGGATTTGTGTACTTGAATATCACTGCCTCACATCCTTTTCATGTCCTATCTTATGAAATTATTAGACTTACTTTCAAATTACTTCCTGAATGTTATATTTATTTTGCTTATGCTCAATAAGGGAACAATAAAAGAATGCTGCAGGTGGGACCATCACATCCTACTCAGAAGGATGCAAGTTCAAGGTCCATTCCTGGAGTTGACACATTCTAGGTTGGAGAACAACACTGACAGCACTTAACAAATTAATGTGCTGTGAATGTCTTTACCACTCTGGCCCGAGGATATGAAAAGTATGATACTAATGAAAAACTCATTCTTTCATTGAAGAACAAAGGAAATAATTAGGTAAATTAAAAAAAAATTAAAAACAGACAACATATACCAGAGATATAGTAATTCAGTCTGACAAGTAGGAGCCACTGTGATGCCTGTCATTTTAAGAGATTATTGTCTGGAACCGCCAATCCTCACATTCCATATCCTCTAAAGTCCCTGTTCAGTTCTGGGCATCCAAATCAAAGTTGAGACTAAGACCACCCAGAAAACACTTTCTTTTTTTACATCAAAGGAGGATAGAAAATTTACCTCCAAGCTATGATGTGAAAACAGACGTTTTTACTTTAAAGAAAAGAAAATGAATCAGTTCAGAGAAGTAAGTAATTTGTGTGTGGAGGGAGATGACTAAGAGACAAGAGGGTGGAAGAAAGGATAGTTGTGAATAACCTTCATCTGACTGAAAAGACAACTTGGATTTTATCGCACCTTTCATGACCTCGGGATATCCCAAAGCACTTCACAGCTAATGAAGCACTTGTGAAGAGTAGTCATTGCTGCAATTTGGAAAGGCTTCTAAACCTACCAACTATTTTCTCCATTCACTGCTCTCGACATAAAAAAAGGGTGCTGGATGGTAGCTAATGAATTGAAACATGGTAATCCAATGATGAGTGAAGTCTTGTGGCACACTGGTAGTGTCCCTGCCTCTGGGCCAGAAGCTTCGGATTCAAGTCTCACTTCAAGACTTGATGGCCAAGGAATTTGCATTCATAACGTGGCCAAACAGATGCTGTCAGACCTGCTGAGATTTTCCAGGTAATTCTATTTTTGTTTTGATTATCAGCCTATAAACCCTTCCAATACGCCTGATGGCAGGCGATAAGGAGGGCCCTGGTCAGCCATACTGCAGATGGCAACGGCAAACCACTGCAGTACTTTGCCAAGCCTAATCATAGACCAATCCGATGGAAGTCCACGGTCACCAACCTTGTTTTAGGGCATGGTACAAGACGAGGAATCCATCGACAGGATTTCGAAGAAATTGTAACCCATGAGCATTTTGTCAGTAAAGTTACCTGAATGGTGCGCTGCCTCGAATCCACTGTCAATTAAGAAATGCTCTTTCTCAGAATTTGGTTTACCTTCTTCCTCCCTTGGGATGCCTTTGGTTAAAAGCATAGTAAGTCGGAAGACCCTAACTTGTCTGGTGAAAAACTGCCGTGAGCAAGTCATTAGAATGGGAAATGGAGCCGGGTGTAAATCAGGCAGCCAGTCAAATTATATCAGTTACTAGTTTCCACACCTTCACCCTCCCCACCAACTCACAGTTGGCAACTCTCAGAACAGGGAATTTTCCCATTATAAAAGACCTCTAGGCTGTCAAAGAGTTGGCCATTCCACAATTAATGGCCTACCATATTGTCAACTAGCTGCTGACATCTCATTTAGATTGAAATTTGGGTCTTTCACCCAAATCTTACAATCATAGTGAGTTGGAACTTTAACTATGCTTTGACGTTTTAAGGTAATGAAACAGTCCAAGATGCTTCATAGGAGCATTTTAATACAAAATATGACACTGAGCCACACAAGGACAGGTCAGATAACCAAAAGCTTAGTCAAAGAGCTAGGTTTTAACAACTGTTTTAAAAGGAGGAGAGAGGTAGCAAGGCAGGAGGTAATGTCTACTGTCAAAATTTCCCATTTTCCAGGGAATCAAGGTGGAATTGAACACAGCTTTAACCAGAGCAACACTTTCAAGGAGCCAGATCTGCCAACAGTGCTCACTCTGGGTGTCTGAATTACTCTATTAAGAATGCAATTAAGATATCATGTGTTACCATTTCACAAGGTAGCTGCATAAGGAAGGGAATCTTAGCTCAATGTCTCAAAAATCTCATTCCTTGTCTCTCTTAGTAACCATGGAAAAATATCATCCATTTATTTGTTTTCAACCCATTTTCCCTGTCTAGGACTTCCATCCTATTTCTGTTGAAACCATAAGTTCCACTTGTTAATGCTTTTTAGAAAGGGCATGTTACTATTTGGTACTTTAGCTATCTTATACTCATCATCAGTTTTGGCTTCATTACCATCACTGATTCTCTTACAGTCCTTGTACTGAGAGAAAAGATCTGCCTTTATATGGTGCCTTTGTGGTTCTCCCAAAGCTCTTTACAGCCAATGGGTTACTCTTGTTTTTGAAGTACAGTCAATGTTATTTCCTCAATAAACACAACAGTAGGTTTATAACACAGCAAAGCCCACAACTTCACTGAAATACATGGCCAGAAAATCTGTTTAGTGGTAGTATCAGTTTGATGTTGGTTGAAGGATGGATGAATATTGGCTTAAACACTGGCAGAAACTCAACTTTCTTTGGAGAAGTAACAAGAGATCTTTTTACATCCTTCTACCATTGGAAAGACAGTAGCGTTAGTAATATTCTGAGGTGTCAGCCAAGATGATGTGGTTGAGTCCTAGAG